>NC_084505.1:29045126-29280126 GCF_024500385.1 Phyllopteryx taeniolatus | reverse complement strand
GCAATTTGTCGGTCACGTGATGCAATGCAGGTGTTGTCGGCCGCGTGAGTATAAAGAGGCCTTTAACCCCTGTTAACAACATACACAAAACCTCAGTCTTAACAGCAACTAGAAAAGACTAAGGTGTAGGACTAAGCCATTAATGGATATATAATTTTTTGGGTGTCACATCAATTTTATTTTGGAAAAATAAATAAATACATTTTCCCGTTAGCGGCTTCCATAGTCTACTGATCCGCACGTTTTAAACTGAAAACATGGTGGTGCATAGGGAAGAGCTAGTTTCCTAAAGAGGCACCATTTCATCAGTGATTTGGAATCAGTCTGGTGCAAAGTATCTTTCACACATTCACTGCCATTGACGGCTTTAGAAGTCAAACATCCATGTTAACTGGGAAGGCTGGCAGTGAATGAGTTAAAGACTTGAAACAAAAGCGAATAGCACAGAGGGGAAAACTCTAGCTAAGAAACAGACAACATGAGGCAATCAGGAGTCGATTGCACTGAACATTTTCAGAGACAAGGTGTTCGCTTATATGTTGCAAAAGAAGTCATTTATCTATATACTGATCCACTTTAATGGTGATAGCAGCTGTTGTGATAAACAGCATACAGCATCTGTGCTAAAATTTATCCAAATGCATTACACACTTTACCGGGGTTTATTCCCATCAAGTCACAGTCTATCCTTTTTACCAAGCTACAACCCCAATTCCAATGAAGTTGGGACATTGTGTTAAACATAAATAAAAACAGAATACAATGATTTGCAAATCATGTACAACCTATATTTAATTTAATACACTACAAAGACAAAATATTTAATGTTCAAACTGATAAACATGACCCTCTCCCAGCTTTTTTGGAACGTGTTGCAGCCATAAAATTCTAAGTTAATGATTATTTGCTAAAAACAATAAAGTTGATCAGTTTGAACATAAAATATCTTGTCTTTGTAGTGTAGTCAATTAAATATAGGTTGAACATGATTTGCAAATCATTGTATTCTGTTTTTATTTATGTTTAACACAATGTCCCAACTTCATTGGAATTGGGGTTGTACTTCTGGTGGTGTGACTTCACAATAAGAGCGCCCGTATGTTCACCAAACATTACAGCCGCATGAAAAAAAAAAAAAAAACTTCCCACGGCTGAATAATATAGGCTGGAAATACCTCTTTTAGTGAAAAATTTGTTGTCACACAGTAATGCCAGCGGGAAGATTTTTGTTAATTTATTCATGTTAAATTGTCGAACATTTAACATGTTTTATTAAAAATGTATTACAGGTTGCGTTTAAAGGGCCATTTTCTTCAAGTTTTGAATAATGTCAATGTAATTTCTGTTTTGTTTTTTTTTTATTTAAGGGGAGGGAAAAAAAATAAATAAATAAAAAATCAGAAATTGGATTTTGGGGACAATTGAATCAGAGATTTTATTTTCGGGCCATATCGCCCAACCCCACTATGGCGTAATGTGAAGGTGAGTCATAGATGGGCCTCATGCATCTCACTTCAACATTTGTATTTGTAACAAAAGTGTCGAGGAAAAAAAAAGAACAAAAACAAAATAAACATTACTTTTACATTGATAACACAGGGCAACGTCTATCATGTTTTGAATAATAATTCATACAGTACGTTCTTCTTCCCAAATTCTTCTTTTAATGAGACTAGTCTTTCTTTTGGAATAATTGGCGCAAAGAAGGCGCAAAACGCCAAAGTAAAACACTTGGAGAGTTAATTTTTGTGATGCTCACTGGAGGTTTTGTGCGACTGTAATGGAATATTTTTTTCCTGAAAACGTCAAATTATGGAGCACGTGTGTGTTCGATGTTTAACGGCGTATCTTTACTTCAAAATGCGTTTGATTAATATTCATCAATTATGAAACAAAAAAAATCATGTAATTACATATATTTAGCTTGACATGATCTGCGTAAGCTGCAAACTACTAATTATTCTTAATGCATGACAATGCAGCATTTTGTGTGTATGTGTTTGTGTGTTCACTCACCCCACTGCAGCTCACGCACAGCGTGAGTTTGTCTTTTTTCAGGGGATTAATGAGGATAGGGTCAGGGGTCAGAGCCAGGGGGTCATCAGGGGTCACCAGACCACAGGAAAGCCATGGTGGTCACCCAAACCTGTAGAACAAATCAGGTCAGTCTGGGGTCAGCTTTCATCTGATCGTTCAAACGGGCTACAGATATAGTAACTGAAACATTGAAAAAAAGTTTATACAGAGTTTAAAAATTTGGTTAAACACGTACACATGAAAAGCCTGATAAGAAAACTTTTGTTGTTCTCAAAAAAACAATGAATAGACCATGAGAGAGGAAAAATATGTCTCAAATGCCTTCAATGGAAATAAATAAATTGTCATACCTATACGGACAGTGCTCTTGAGAAAGTATTTTGGAGCACTGTGACCTAGTTATAAACAAAAAAGGATGATTCAAAACTGTCAACTTACTCAGTCACTGGAATGCCCCTTTGAGGCAGAGCTTGTTGTTTTAGAGGCTAATCTCCTGAGTGCTTACAGATCTTTTTTGTGTGAGCCACACCTTGCCTGCAACACACATGCAGAGAAAAAAAAAAAAAAAAAAAAAAAAAAGGGCCTGTCAACAAACCAAGAGACCCGTGCTTTGAGCATTGAGCATCAATAAAAAACAAAAACAAACAAATGGCTCAGTAACTGCAAAACTGATTTACATTTTTGTGGGCAAATTTGAGGTAAAAATATGATAACAAATGTATTATTAAAAATAACAACTCAGTAATTGTGATACAACATTTTTTTTTAAAATAAAATAAAAGGCCTGTTTACAGCCCGTAGCCCGTAATCGGCCAGTAACTAGAGTAATTGAACCTGGCCAAAGTGTAGGACTTCATAAAATCTGAAATTGCTCAATCGTAAAAAAAAAATAATAATAATGAATCCCCAACATCTTCAGCCTTATTCAATGCACTATAACGTTAGCCTAATCGCATAATTGCCCAAATCATTTTTGAACACTTTTGGAAACCAAGAAAAATAAATAAATCAATGAACAAGTCCAGTTCCTTGGATTCAACCTTTGCATATTACCATGACCTGGATGACTGAGAATACACAATTTTTACCACGGACATTGGTATTTTTTTGCATTTTTTAAAATTGATATTCCACCAGTAAGTTAAACATGACTTGGGCAATTATGCTATTAGGCTAATGACAACAAATTTGGTGAGAATTTGAGAAAATCCTCACATTTTCAAATCTGATGATGCTGGAACCTTTCCAAGTAGAAATCCATTTCCTTCACGATTATAACCTCACTTCTTTTTTTTTGCAGCCAAACAAGTCTACTAGTACTGTATAAGTAAGGCACTAGCTTGTTTCAAACCAGACTTCAATAACAGTGCAGCAATACTATGGAAGGTCAAAGTGTGCTTGCAGTGGCAACACATTAAAAATCTTCCAAGCGACGAATTCGACAACACTGGTGAAATACTGTAAATGTTCGTGCAACCATCTTGACACTGGAGTGGCTCCACTTTGGGAAGCGCTACCATGACCTACCGTACAGTAATCCTCATAGCTTAGCTTTTATTTCATTGAGCCATTCTTGACAATAAACACGCTCAAATAACTGCGCGGCGCGACGGGATAGCGCATTTGAATCAAGCGAATTGCTCGAAATAGGAGTGAATACAGCACAAGCATATGTGCCACAGGTGTTCGTTATACAACCCACATACTATGTAGCTAGCTAACATGCTAACTGAGCTTTGCTAACGAAACCTGACAATTTAGCCAACTCGCTTCTTCCTCCCGTTACACTCGCGGAAACCCGCGCGACAAATGACGCGTTCGTCAGTAACAAAAAAACATCATCGTAATAATAATAATAATAAGCAATTCGAGCAATAATGGCAGCATATCACGGCAAACTGGCTTTGAGCCGCTGGCTGTCACGCAACAACTGAGCAGCAAACGATTCGGTCCAAATACTGCTGCGGCTCGTCAAAGCCGACCGAGCTCTCCGCTAAATACATTCAGAGATCAACGCCGAAGCAACAACATAGAACATGTCCGTTCAAATGCAAACAAAAAAAATTACGATGGTGGAAACATTTACGCGGCAGACGTAGAGGTGTTCGCGCATGCACATACACGCATTACATACGTACACGGGCACACACACACACACACACACACACGGGGCGACGGACGCGCGCACACACACGCATCCACAAGGCTGCTGAGAATGTGGGTCACTGGGCCTTGCTCGCCCTCCAGCGTGCGGAAACAGTCCCCGAACCTCCGCTGCAGTCCCACCGCTTCCGCGCCTCTCTCTCTCTCTCTCTCTCTCACACACACACACACACGCACACACACACACACACGCACGCACGCACGCGCGCACGCACACGCATACACGTTTACCCCGAATAAAACAACATTTGCCCACCGCACCCAAAACTGCCTCGCCGAGCGTTCGGTAGCCAAGCCTTCGGTCGTGCGGCTCGCTCGTCGCGTTGCATCGAGAGGAGGCGGCGGGGGCCAAGAGGACTCCGGCTTGTGGAGAAAAACAGGAGGCCTACTTCATACTACGACGTCGAGTCATGCGCAATAGAGACAGTAGAGCGCACTATTTGGCAAGTACAGTACACCAGCAGCGCCGCACAGGAATATTCGCAGTGGGAAACCACTGCCTGTTTTTATCATCCACTCCTTTTTTGTGTGTGTGCGCCTCGGAAATAATTACAATGACGAGCTCAAACTAATATTTGTCGACATATAACACAGGAACTATATATATATATATTTATTTTTTTATTATTTTTTTTAGGAAAAAAAATGCAGTACAGAGGCATCTTCCCTGCAACATGACTAGATAGTGAGAATAGTTATTTTGACAACAGGAACAAATCTTTGATTTGGATTCGATTTTTGAATTGTGACGTTGGTGGCGTTGGGGTGGCCCTGGCTGGGAGAGAGGGGTTTCCCCTTTTCCTCGGCATCCAATCACAAACTCTATAGGGTGTGACGTTACACTGTGTCCTGGATCGAGGTTCCCCTCACGTTATTGACTTCTTTCTCCCCACTTTCCAGCCTTTGTAAATACACATTGAACACATCCATATGCACATATGCACGTTCCCACAAGCCCTGTATTAGGAATTATGCCTTTACAAAGGGAATAACGCTATTTTGATTCCATTGATTGGCACTGTCACAGTCTGACAGAGGTATTATTTTATGCATTACTTTATTGTTGCGGTGGCAGTTTTCAGTGATGTAAAACAACACTGCATCGCACATTTTCCAGTGATGTATATGAGCATCTCAAATACGCTAAGGTTAAATAAGTAAATAAATGATTGACCACTGCAAATTGTATTACTCTTTGAAAATAAGTACCTTTTGTAATGTCAACATTATTGATGCAACTTTTATATTAGACCCTATTAGATGTGCGGGTACACCTTAAGATAGATTGAAACATTTGTAGATAATCCATTCATCCCGTGAGGGAAATTAGATTGTCACAGCAGAAATAGTCACAATTACACCCAAATAGGAGCAACCAACAAAGCGAATACAATGATTTTTGTTATATACAAAATAACATTTAACATTTAATCGCGTCATAACCAGTGGTCGACCGATCGGCCGCTCAAGGAAACCACCCGACAGAACTATGGTGCACTGTACGAAATGTTTCGTGTTTTGTTTTTGTGGTTCCTGAAATGTTAAAGTATTTCACAATTTGTTAGATTGTTTTGCACTTCCAGGCCACCGCAGTAATACTCTACCAGTATGAACATTCTGTATAATATTGAGCAAAGAAAAATGTAACTCTTCTCGGCAAAGAAAAAAAAAAAGTTTCATCATCAAAATATACTGTAAATTCAATACATTAAGTAATAGATGGGCAAATATGAGTTGTGTGGAAAGGATTACCTTAATATATCAAGATTTTTCTTTTCTTTATCGATAACTATGATTTTATTGGTTCAACAAAATTGTATGTAGAACTCTAGAACTGAATGCAAAGCAGATGTGGAAGATTTAGAAAACTCTGTCCGCTTGTCTGTCTGTCCCTTGTGATCAATATACCATGCGAGGCTTTTGATATCATTGACGTCAGCTTAGAAAGTGACTCAGGCCTTTGTTAGGCAAGGACAAATGAGAAATATCAATTTAACATGTTGTTTATGCTTAAATGATCTAAACGGAGATTTGCATGCAGGTGTGTCCTACTGAACACACACTGATCTAGTAAAAATGGAGTCATTTGTTAAACATCTTGCCCTTCCCTTGTGAGAATAAAAGCAAATGGTGAAAATATAGTATAGTATATTCAATAGTATTCTAAGCCACTGTTACATTATGCACACGTTACCCCACTTCTTGCCCCAAGTCAGCTGGCATGGGCTCTGGCTCACCCACGACCTGAACGAGGACAAGCGCTCCAGAAAATGGGTGGAAAAAATTTACGCATAACGCCTCTGACAACACCACATCACAATCCTCAACACATCTTTTTACAAGATGGCCCCGCATCATATTTAGACACTTGAACTCAAAATGGAAACATGTCCCTTTTCTTATTGTTCTTCGTGTGCTATTATTTTCGAATCGAGAATCCGATTGATTTTGAAGCTACGATACATACAATAGCTAAGGTCGAAGTTCAAACCAGTATCCCTCGGGCACTAAAGCATGTCAAAGGTCAGTTTGTTTGTTTTCTTTCGACTTCCGGCACATAAATGTCATCTGCTAGTTTCTTTCTGAAATTGTTAAACTTCATTACGATCTTCATAGGATGGGCATTCAACTACATTTTCTTAACTGACAATGAGGCAAATTAATAGTTAACTAATTGATTTAAAAAAAAAAATATATATATATAATAATTAAAGGGATGGCATCATTTCTGAATGTTGAGAACTCCATGCCATCAATTTCACACTAATGACAGTATGTGTAATGATCAATGAATTTATTGGTATGCCCATCACTACTTCATGGATGGATAACAGGAGGACTTGGATGGGGTGGCGGCACGGTGGACGACTGGTTAGAGCATCTGCCTCACAGTTTTGAGGAACGGGGTTCAATCCCCAGGCCCGCCTGTGTGCAGTTTGCATGTTCTCCCCGTGCCTGCGTGGGTTTTCTCCGGGCACTCCGGTTTCCTCTCACATCCCAAAAACATGCATGGTAGGTCAATTGAAGACTCTAAATTGTCCGTAGGTGTGAATGTGAGTGCGAATGGTTGTTTGTTTCTATGTGCCCTGCGATTGGCTGGCGACCGGTTCAGGGTGTACCCCGCCTCCTTCCCGATGATAGCTGGGATAGGCTCCAGCGCTCCCGCGACCCTTGTGAGGATAAACGGCTCACAAAATGGATGGATGGACTTGATGGGGTTAAATCTCCTGATAAGTAAGTAAAATAAACCTCATGTGTTATTCATGACATTCAACACGTGTTTCCTCCCCTGGCTACTTCCTGCCTGTAGCCGCTCATCTTTCCATCTCAGAGGCAAAAAGCCTTTCAAACAAAAAACCATCAGGACCAACAACAACGAGAATAAAAGCACTTAGCGGTTGAGCGACCCATCTTATTTTTCACAAATGTGACAAATCCAATTGAGCCACATTGCTTTAAGGCCTCAAATCAAATCAGTCCTTTGGTCTGGTTCATTACACTTGGGATTTGCTCTCCTCCTATTCAGGATCATGTTTCTCATAAAGTGGAACTATAGAAATGATCAATGCGTACCAGTACTGTTGTGTTCACTGATAATCGGGCAACATCTCTCAGCCTCGTCGTTAAGCGTAGCATCATTTACATGCTTGTAAAGGGAGTGCTTCACCCCACACCTGCGCTAGAGGAGAGAGCCAATGACTGGTGAGGTGAATGGAAAGCGTGCAGAGTGCTGCGGGACTTCCATTTCCTCACACAACAAGCGTTTAATCACAGAGAAACGCTGGGCAAGGGGCAACGTCGATACGGGAGTGAGTGGAGGGGAGACAGAAAAACCGGAGAGGAACCAACGTTGGAAAGGATTGTCCTCTAAGTGCCTTCATATTTTCTTTTATGTTTTACATTCTGTAACATAATCAGCACATTTTGTGGACCTCTTGATATACTGCACTTTTTGAATTTGAAGTACACCCCCTTATTATTGTGTCTATTTAATATTTCATTTAAATGGTGTAATTTTAATGTATGCAGTGTATTTTGTTTTCCTTATTTTAGTTATTTATATTATTTAGTAATATTTGTCCTATATTTTTTATATGTAATTGTATTTTTTATTTGTATATGATTGTTAGCAAAGTAAGAATTGCCACTGTGTTTCTAAATGTGCATTTGACAATAACCATCTTTACTGTTAAATATTTGCAGAAAACTGTTACGATCGTGAGGAGTATCATCCTAATGGGGCTTAAGTGACGTGATCAAATGATGAAGGGCGTTCTTGTGCAGTCTCTCCAAAGTTTTTTTTATGAAGATAGTAGAATAGGAAAGTAGCAAGACATGGACGATCACACACTTGATTCGTGCAGATTGGCGCATGGACAGTGTGTCCGTGTGTGTGTGTTCGTGTTTTCGAGAAAGCACTCATTTCACACACCAACCAGAGAGGAAAAAAACCATCCTGCCCTCCCCACCATCTGCTGTCAGGTGTTGTCATTCCATCTTTATACATTTGTTGCCCACATTTACTCATTGAGCCTCGACTGTGGTCTGCTCTCGACCCCGGTGATGTCGTCTCTTCTGAGGGAGGAGATGCAAAGGGTTTTATTCCGACCTGCAAAACAGAGACTGATGGAATTTATTGAGATTGAGGAACCGGAGATCGGGAGACACTTCCTCTGCGTCTCAGGTAAGTAACTTTGGTTGTTGTTGGTCGTAATGGTAACAGCATCTTACACAATATTCTCTGAAAAATATTTGAATGATTACGAATGGAAATATATTTATTTCTCTCCAGCCAATACTCATCCACTTTAGGGACTCTCACTACTGTAACAAACAGCCACGACATGCACAATCCAGTACTAAGGGCTGCATTCAAATTGCTGCCTAAAGAAAGCTAATAATGTTCAGATTTGTCTGTCACAAACGTGTTGACATTTAAGAATATTGTAGTTTTTTTTGTAGTACTGGACCGCATCATACTGAGATCTTTGGCTAATATTTGGACTTAGTCGTGTCAACCAAAATGTGTTGTCATGTTTCTGCAGTTACAAACAGAAAAAGGATGGTGCAGTTATGTATAGTGCGGTGCCAGATAACACAGACGCCCAATAAATCTAGATCCGAGCGGGCCCACACCAAACGCTCCAGCATCCAGGAGTGCTACAGGAAGACAGAAATCTGGTCCCTGCAAGACCTGACTCTGGTGGATGGACGAGACCCTGATGTGGTAATGTTTATAATTTCAGTCAACAACATAACTAAAGGTATATATTTGAGGACATTGTCTGCAGAGGTGACACAGTTGGCTTAATGAATTGATTACAATTTGAGGTAGATTTGAACAAAAGCAAAAGACCTTGTGCAGATGCTGGCTGAAGCTGGTGTGTGTGTCATTAGCCACAGTGAAATGTGTACTTTACTGACATGGGTTCAAAGACCACTCTCCCAGGAAGAAGCCATTACTCCCAAAAGAAAGCCAGATTACAGTTTGCAAATGCATACAGGGACAAAGACCTTCATTTTTTTTAGACATGTCCTGTGGTCTGACAAAACTAAAATGGAACGGTTTGGCCATAAAGAGCATTGTTAATGTTTGGAGGAAAAAGAGGGCTGCTTGCAAGCCTGAGAACACCATTCCAACTTTGAAATACAGGGGTGGCAGCATGATGTTGTGGGGTGGGATGGGACCAGATGGGACTGGTGCACTTCACAAAATAGATGGCACCATGAGGCAAGAACATTACGTGGAAATACTGAAGCAACATCTCAAGTCATTAGCCAGGAAGTTAAAGCTTGGGCGCAAATGGCTCTTCCAAATGGACATATGACCTGAAGCAGACTGCCAAACTGGTTACAAAGTGGCTTAAATAACAAAGTCGATGCTTTGGAGTGACCATCGCAAAGCCCTGTTTTTCAAGCCTATTGAAAATTTATTGGCATGTACGAGCAAGGTGGCCTACAAACTTGGCCAGGAGGTGGTGAAAAATTATCTTTAAAAAAGCCTTCTCTCATTATTCTGGCATTTAGCAAATACAAATAATTTTGGTAATCCTAATGGACATAACAGGAAAAGTTCAGTCTGATTTGCATTTTGGCTGGATGAACTCAATTAACCCCGTACATTACAATGAAAGGCTCGAAGTTGCAAAATGGGTTGGCTCTCAATATGTATTTGTCCCTCCCGCAGGATGACCCGTTTTTCTTGCTCCACTTTGACAAGGTGCGTACCGTGCGCGCCGTCAGCTGCTCGGCCAAATACGCTATCGTGCGTGCTCTGGTTGCTCTGAGTGAGCAGTACTGTGAAAGGTCACTCAACCTGGACAACTTTGACTGGGCCTACATCAAGCCCACGTCCTTCTACTCCAACAGAGGAGACTGCGTGGTGCTTTCACAGATATGCTTCTATGCCTTCAACTTGGTATGTCTGTCCATGTGTCCTGTGCCCCTGGAAGCATAATGGAGATCCGCAATGATGTTTGTGTTAGTGTGTGTGTTTAGGTCACAATGCTTTAATGTGATTACTGCACATATTAACATGCATTGAAATGGAATAATTCATTGAATGGAGTTACCTGATATTCATTTCCTAGGAATGATGTAAAAGTGATCATTTGAAAATGGAAAACACACAAAGATTTATCAAAATAAAGTGTTGCATATCGATATTTCTTTGTTTCCCAACTTGTTAAATCCATTCTCTCTCTGTACCGCTTATCCTCACGAGGGTCACGGATGTGCTGGCGCCTATATCCCAGCTGACTCTGGGCAAGAGGCGGGGTACACCCTGAACTGGTCACCAGCCAATCGCAGGGCACATATAGACAACCGTTCATACTTACAAATAATTCAGAGTCTTTAATTAACTGAACATCCATGTTTTTGGAATACGAGAGTAAACCGGAGTGCCCAGAGAAAACCCACACAAGTACAGTGAAACCATGGAAACTCTACACATGAAGGCCTGGATTGGAACCCACAACCTCTGAACTGTGAGGCAGATGTGCTAACCAGTCGTCCACCGTGCCGCCCAACTTCTTAAATCATTGTGAGAGCTCATCAACAATGATCAGGTTTTTTTTAAACATATGTAGGGGAAAATTGAGCAAATGTGTTATTTCGTTAAGTGTGTATCAAACTGGTAAGCTTTCGCAATTATCAGTAGGCTAGATTTAGAGTGTTCAATGTACCCAACATGCATGTTTTTGGGAATGTGCACAGGGAGGTCGCAGCTGAGATTCTAACCCCAAACCTCAGAACTGTGAGGCGGACAACAAGCAGATGTGGACAGAGACAGTACACAAAAATAGTACTCAAGTCAGAGTACTGTTACATTAACAGAACATGACTCAAGTAAAAGAAGTCCTCCAAATAATTACTTGAGTAAAAAGGTACTCAGTGAAAAAAATACAAGTACTGAGTATCTGGTGAGTAACTGTTTTAAAAATCCATTTTATTTTTCTTTAAATCAGAGCATGAACGTCAAATTAAATAAAAAATAATAAAATATGAATCTGCAAATTGACGGACAATATCGCTTAATCTAAAACAAAAGAAATCTTTATAAAATAAAAGTGATAAATAGAATCTTTATACAATAACAAATTCAGCCCCAAGAAATGGCCTCACACAATTTTCTTTCCACTTCTCTCTATGCAGAGATTACAAAAAGAGGAACAAGGCTACACTGGGTATAAAGGGTTCAAATGCCAGATGTCAAAAAATGAGATGACGAAAGATCATTTCAAAACCTTTTCCACCATTAATGTGACCTATAACCTGTACAACTCAACTCTTGATTTTGTTGTTTTTTAAAAATACAATGAATATCAATTAATAAGGATAAAAAAAATAAACAACAGCAACATCAGCACTCTGACGGCCTGCAGAAGGAAAAAAACAAACAAAAAAAAGACTATTAACACATCACTTCGAAATCTCACATCATCGTGAAAGTTTCATCATTCAAATCACATGTCCATCTCATGGTCGTCATTAAAAAAATATCTACTGGTATTTTGAAAAGGATTTCGTTCCAAAATCTAATCCAGTCACTGTATACGTAACAAGCAAGGGAAGAAGTTACTGTGATGATAAATCATTTATTTGCAGCACTACGGTGTACAACTTCTTTAAAAAGATGAGCTGTGGCTTCTCCCTCAGGAGCTCGCAGTTGACAAAACACCGCCGTCCATCGTGTGTAAAAGAGCTTCTCTATCTGGGGACTAAAGTCTATTTTTATATAGTTTACAATTTTGTCTGTCTGTCTGTCCTTCTGGAAAGGCTGCCTGACTCTGTTCAGTTGCTTTGGCCGAGGTCAGTACTTTCCGAGTGCTTTCTAGTTTTGCCGGTCATGCTCTTAAGTCCCCTTGCTTGAGATATACTGACTGAAAAACAGTTCCCAAACTCTTTCTGCCATGTTCTCGTGGCTTTGACAGGTGAAACTATTTTCAGGCCCCCCACCACTTACTCACCGTACACATCAACTTGTGAAGAGATTTAGTGCTCCCTTTTCTGAGGAGGCGGGAGTCCAAATTAAAAACAATAAGCAAAAGGATCGACCAAGCCTTGAGGTGTCAGGTTAGAAGACGAGGAAAACAACTAAGGCTGTGAGAAATTTGTTATTGTATTTTCATGAGTGAGTCATCTTTCTAGAAAACAAAAACATGAATGCATATCAAACAAGGCAAAGGCAACTAAAGCCCGGTACACACACAAAGACCATCGCGTAGTTTTTGTACCAATTCTGCCCCTTCCCGACCAAGCACCTCAAACTCTCTTATGTCTTATAGAATTATCATAAAAATTGTACTTAGTTACTTACTTAAGAGAGGATTTGTCTCGATTTTAGGGTCGGTGCCGAGAAGCTTAAATAATCGATGATCGATGGCAGAACAGAACAGAACTTTATGTGTGAAGTGTGTTGTGTTGTCGGTGCACACCGCACACAATACGACCAAAAAGGTTAAATGCCTGATTTTTTTTATCTTTATGTGTGGGGTCTCTCAGAGATTAAAAAAAAATATTATAATCTTTTAAGATTTAAAAAATCCTTGTGTTTCTACCGGGCCTAAGTTACCATGTTTACCTAAAAATAATACAGCTTTAGTGTGTTTCACTTTAGTGTACACTTAGTAGCAGTCAAAAGTCTAATTTGCTACTCTAATTTAGGCTGACCTTTACAGCTATGGTTCTTCCGTCTTTGATGGTCTCTCCCTCCTCCGTCGTCCTCCAATTCTGTCTTGGCTCAGCCTGAGCCAATTTTGTATGGCAGCCTCGACCTCAGCCTCTGTAACGTTCCTCAGGAGTCCATTTTTAAAAACTGACACTACAAGAGAAATAAAGCAACAAGACAAGGTCAAAACCTAACCTCGCTTGGCGCAGGTCAAGGAGCAAATATACGGCCACTTAATTTTTGGTGTAGTCAGTGTTACAGTTTAGTAGCCTTACAACCAGTGCCACTAATGAACATCAGCTGCAATGCTGAATCAGTCGATGGAGTATACATCTCATCTGCAAGCAACGTAGCTCCTCCAGGCACTTACACACTAGAATTTCATGTAGTGGTCGGGATTTGATGCCAGTCTTCTGTCCTCTCCCACACCAATTTAACTGAGTAGCAAACTCAGGTGCAAAGACCTTGCTGCACACTCGCCACACAGTTTTTTTTAACAGATGTTCCCCCAGTTATGGACAGCTTTGTGATCTGTAATGAAATAGAGCATACAAAGGAAGTGTTATTAGTACCGACAGCCCAAACCCCATTTAGATGCTGATAACCCATTTTGTGGTACATTTGAGGACATACCTCATGTTTCTTAAAATTTCTGTCCCGACAAAGTCTCTCATCGAAGTTGCACAGCTCCTCCAATGTGGAAATGGGGAGGCTCTTGCCATAGTCATTGCTCCTGGGTGGTCGGTCAGGAGCTCACTTTGGACTGAGTGACTGTAGGGTAGCTGTTAAGCGGTCCACTTTGAGGTGAAGTTCTCCCAATTGTTCGAGAATGAACCTTTCAACTGCTGTTTGAAATAGTCAAAATCCTATCATTAGACTATTCCGAACAAAGCAGTTTATTAACATTGAGAGAAAGAAGAGGCTAAATGTACTATACCTGTGCAGTTACTTGGGATGATTTGATGGGTGTTAGAAAGGCGAGATCTCGGACCTAAGAAAAGCAAAGGATACAGATATACCAGGGTTATTGGACTCCAGTAGTTTTTATTTGTCGACACCGACTACCTGCCCCACAGACTCTAGCGTCATCGAATAGCTTACGTTGAAAAGTGCCCAGTCCATCACTCACAGCAGTTGGACGATAGCACTTCAGAATTTTCAGAGGTTTGTTCAAAGAACTGTGTGTTATATTTTCGTCCACTGCCCACGTTGTCAAATTAGCTCCCAAAAGACTCCCCTCATCTTCCAAAGTCAAGCAGTTGTTATCAGAATCGGAAGATTCGTCAAACTCCACAGCCTCGGCAAAGGAGGATTCACAGTCCGTGAAGTGGTCCTCAACATCAGCAGCAAATTCATTCTTAGCGTCAACACGTACTTCTTCAGTTGTACTGCCGGACGTTGAACTAGACTGGATGGACTCCGAGTGTTGATTAACTCTTGCCCTTGATTTTCGCCTCAATGTCCAGTAGGGGGGTGCTTTTGCCATACTTCACAGACAGACAACCCAGGGACAGAAAACCAAACAGGCAGAACTGGCAATCAATCAGCAAAGGAAGGGCCCTCAATAACTCTGATAACAACTATGGGGCTAATATATGAGACATATACCTTTCTGGTGGGGAACAGGTGCCACGGAATAGAAAGGTGGAGGCGGTCTAATTTAAAGAGAAAGACAGGCCAAAACACAGAGCACATTCAAACACAAAATGAAAGCACTGAAAGAATTGCTCGGAATATACAAACAGTAGTTACCAAGGCAAGGCACAGAAAAATAATAAATAGAAATACCGAGCACACACATTATTTAAAGAAACAACTCATAAAAATGTTTCGTGGTCGGCTCTGGAGAGCGCCGACTATGATCTGTAAAAATATCCTCATTATCTTTTGAACAAAATGAATGCTTAGAAGATATCCAGTATAATTTTTCATTGAAAAACACAGTAATGATAAAATGATGACCGGCGCTTCTATAAGGATTAAAAAAAAAAAAAAAAAACAGTGTGAGGAACTTGGCCTGTGCTTGGGCCTCTTATTGCAGACTGTATGCCGATAATACAAAAGAAATCAAGTTTTAAATAAATATTAAAAATGAAAACTGTAATTAGGAGTCACTTAGAAACCATAGCGAATAAAACGAGCACGGTGGAATCGTGTTTCTTTACAGGGCATTTTAAAGAAACAGAACATTAGAATTGAACAGTCAGGTGTCAATTTCTTTGCCAGAAGAACCAAAACATTAACCTTATCTGGCTTAACGGACAGATTCAATACAAAGTCAGTGCAAACTCCCCAACGCTGCAGGTTTGTCTTTCTGCGACGCCAACAACAAGCGATTTCAAACATTGCAATAGGACTTGGGAACCGCTTTGCATTGTGGGTTGTGGCAGACATGTTGACGGCGAGGAGAAAGTAAACAAAGGCTTTGCCCTCGCTGTGTCGTCATCGCTTTTAAAATTCCAGAAAGGCAGCCGCAGACCGATATCTGACAAAAATAAACATTCTAAATCCGTACTAAATCCCTAATATAGCGTGGAGCAGCGGACCTCCAGCCTCCGTTGTAACGTGCACAGCAGGTGGTTTCGCTTACGTTGTGTGTGGATTGAGTGCCTACACTTCAGAGCAGTTAAAAACACGTAAGTCGTTAGGCTCTAATGTGCAGTTTACCAAAGGGTGGGTGCAAGACCTGAACATGATAAAACCAGAAAAATACCAACGCTGTCATTTGGACACAGCCACATGGAGCTTTTTGACAATCTGTTTCAAAAGTTCAGTTAAGCTATGTATATAGTAACATTCTCAGATATTATTCATTAATATGATTCTGACAAAAATAAGTCAATAAAGGCGGCTGTCAGATAATAACACATCCTATGCCCAAGGCCGACAGCTGAAAGAAATTACCATGCCAATTATCTGTACAATTGCATTCATGACCAGGAATGGACAGCTGCCAATTTATGCAAATTCACTCCCGGGGCCAATATGTCTGAATTTCCATATTTTTTAAACTATGTCAACGATATTACTGTGGGAGAGTTATTGCAGTATATTGTGTAATAGGATAAAAAATAATTCTGCACACTGTTCAATTGCACAAGATAATCATTACTCTATAATCGTAATAACAAAAGTTAATACATTATGGCTTCAATATTTGTCATTTTAATGGATTTATTGCAGCAACCCTGTAATGGCGGACAGGGTTGCAGCCACGATGCAAATTTCCCCATTGTGGTTATCTTTTCATCTTATTTTTATATTCTATTCTATTTGAATATCATTACACTATAGTGTACACTACTGGGTACTGGCCACTGTTTTTGCCTGCGTCATGACAACATCGTGTTTTGGCCCTTTTATTTCAGTGACAAAAGTCTGTCGGTCCGAAACCAAAAATGCACTTAGGGGATATCTTCGGCAGAAAATTCAGTGCATCGCAAATAAAAAGCATTCATAAAGCAGTAGGACAGTATTACCTATGTTGCACCAGGGGGGCTATGTACATTTATGATGTCACTTAATGTGTTGGAAACAGTTTTTCTATCAACATGATTGATGTGGACAGTGTTGCATTGGCAAACTGGGCCATTAGAGTCATGATAAGATGAAAAGGTGACAGGACTCTTGCAGTCTGTTTTTTGGTACACAGGCCAGAACACCCATTCAAACTTCAAACATCTTCAGTTGTAAACAGGAGACCGGTAGTTGCAGGCAACATGGCGATAACGCTAATGTACAACGCGGCGTGACGTCACATTCAAGCACATTTAATAAAACGAGATAGGCCAGCGCGTTGTATCAGCCAGGCGCCCCAACGTGACCACATGGCGGCCATGTTGGGACGGTCGAGGTTCCCAATAAAGGTAATACATGGACATTGAAATTAAACTGTAACTTCCTCATTTCTCAACCAAGTATCACGAGATTTACTTTTTTTGTCAACGCCAAAACGTGTGCTATCAATAAAGTATATCATCAATGTATGTATTATTATTATGTTTTACATTTATAGGTTACTCCCAGCTCCGTTGTTGTTATTGCACGGCGATGGTTTTAACCGTATGTAACACAATGTAACGGAATCCTTGGTCTTTTCATTTGCTTGCCGTCGACACACATGGAATGTGGCCGCTGACGACTTGGACCCTCCTAGCTTCGTGTCGCCATAGGCACGAAGCTCAAAAGGGGCGTGCCGTAGCTAACTAGTCATATCTGTTTTGCCGAGCCCTGCTGTTACCTGCCCTGGTTTTGTTGGAGAAAAGGGTGGAAATCTAAGGCGAAGCGTTTCCATAATTAAAGAATGTTCACAAAAAAAATTACGGTTGGTAAATCGGATACACACCGATTTATATTAGCTAGTAGTCCGTGAAAATCACTGCCCTAAGTCGAGTTACCGTTAGTCCAAGTGTAAAGCATGGCAGCCGGGATATGGCTGGACTCTTACCTGGCTCACTCGGTTTGCGCCTAACTCACAAATTCATTACCTGTGACAACTGTGCCACTTTCTGTCATTTTAACTGAAATGATAACTTACCTGAAAGAAGCGGCTTACGTAGTGATGCCAGTTTGACACCTAAGCGTCAATACATGCTTCTTCTTCTACTTTCATTTCTGGGCGGATTGCAAATAACTTTTAGCTGCTACCGCCACCTACTGTGTAACACTCATGTCCTAACCTTTACAATCTAAAGTTTCCATCAGTAAATTGAACTGATTAAGGGTGCTTTCTCCTCGCACCCTTAATCTAATCCCCTTCTCCCTCTGCCCCAATTATTGCAACTCACTTTATTGGTGACAAATTAAAGGTTCAGTTATTTTCTATTTTGGCGCAAGAATTAAATTTATATTAATATTGTTTTTTTTTAACAAAAATAAACTAATATTACGATGACTTTAATAATTTAAATACAACACAAAAACGTCTAAAGTGT
Organism: Phyllopteryx taeniolatus; assembly: GCF_024500385.1. NCBI lineage: Eukaryota > Metazoa > Chordata > Actinopteri > Syngnathiformes > Syngnathidae > Phyllopteryx > Phyllopteryx taeniolatus. Next base: position 29,261,820 of record NC_084505.1, on the reverse strand, counting down.
TCATAATGCATAAATTGCTAGATAAACATACCGGTTTGGTCACAGTGTATAGAAAGAGTCTTAAATTTACTGCAATGCTTGCTTTAATTACCAATGATTATACAGGTATGTACTCTACTTGTTTCCTTAGCTTTTTTTTTTGATATATTATCAACTACAATTATTTGTATAGTTGACTTTCCCCCCCCTTTCTATCCTTTGTTGGTATGTACTAACCTGAGCATTTGATTGGATCTTGATTTATCTCCATCAAAACATATAAAAACAATAAAAAAATATGAAAGGATATCACTTAGTCCATATAGAATTAAGTACCAATGAATAAGTGGGACAAGTGGCAGAAGTTGTGTTGGTGAATGTGTGCCAACACATATTTTTTTTCAATAGTTGCAATTATATCCTAATATGAGATAAAATTCTCTCGCAAACCTAGAAATAAGAAATTATCATTTATCACCAAATATAAATCCCAACATCTTCTAAACAAAAATAAATCACATCTAAAGAAAATCAGCTGGTATTTACATCTTATTACCTTTGCAACTGTTGTTATTGTGAAACATTTAGGCATCTTTAATCGCTTAACTACTTATGTTACATTGTAAAATGCCATTGCCTGGAAAAAAAAGAATGTAATTTAAAAAAAAACGCACACATCTTATTTCATTAGATTTGATTTTAGCGACGGGAAAGTGCATTTTTGCTTAGAGTTTATACCATCGCGCGTGTTGCATCACAGCCTGTTGGATGGCTCCAAAACCAAAACAATCTCTATGAGCTGCCCTAAGATATGCCTGAACACCTAAAATATAAATAAATAGATTAAAATACCCACGTAAATATGAGTCAAACTGTTACCATGTTTAATATCTGACTTTAACTTGTCAAATTTTAAATAATTGTATATATTTTGTGTTCTGACCGCTAAAACTCTTTTACGGTTCTTCATTTTGTTCCAGGCGCAGAGGGTGGCAAATGGCTCCAATCCTGCCGCCCAAATTCAAGTGAGTTAGAAGAAGATAGGCAGGCGTGTGTCGTCGTTGTTACTCATTGAAAACTGTCGGCCACCCCGGGGCGAAAAGTACGACTGCCATTTATTTCAAACACAGTCAACGGTTTTGCGAGGAGGCTGCTTCGAGATGCACATCAAGTCGATTATCATCGACGGGTTCAAATCCTACGCGCAACGCACTGAGATCAACGGCTTCGACCCGCTCTTCAACGCCATCACCGGGCTCAACGGTAGCGGCAAGTCCAACATTTTGGACTCCATATGTTTTCTCTTAGGCATTACCAACCTTACTCACGTAAGTGGCATTTGGCTTACAGTATTGCACTTCTATAAGTAACCCGCGTGGCTTTTATGCGTTTTTTTTTTTTTTTGCTAATAAATACGTGTTTTCATTGGGAAGGTTCGAGCCTCCAACCTCCAGGATCTGGTCTACAAAAACGGACAGGCAGGCATCACCAAGGCCACTGTGTCCATCACTTTTGACAACGCCAACAAAAACCAGAGTCCTTTGGGCTTTGAAACCCATGATGAGATCACAGTCACCAGACAGGTGGGGACAAAGAGCGCAACTGGAAATATTTGGCTCGAGCTGCTTCATATACTTACTACTCGCCAAAAGTTGGGCATATGCAGCTTTTGGGAGACATTTCACCAACGTTTTGGTGAGAAGTGCATGCCTGTGTTTTTATTTTAAGGTTGTAATTGGTGGCCGAAACAAATATCTCATCAATGGAGTCAACGCAAACAACACCAGAGTGCAGGACTTGTTCTGCTCTGTTGGCCTCAATGTCAACAACCCCCATTTTCTCATCATGCAGGTCAGCCTTGTGTGCACTTAATTGTTTTTCTTTTTATGCTCTTGAAGAACTCACAATAATAGCGTCAACGTCAACATGTGTTTTACTTTATACCTTTAGGGAAGGATCACCAAAGTCCTAAATATGAAGCCACCGGAGGTAATGTCTGAGCACACCCAAACCGTTTTTTGATTTGACTTCATGGCATAAAGGCGTGACTATAATGTGCTCTCGTAGATCCTTTCCATGATTGAGGAGGCTGCAGGGACCAGAATGTACGAGTGCAAAAAGATAAGCGCCCAGAAGACCATCGAGAAGAAGGAGGCAAAGCTGAAGGAGATCCACACTGTACGTCGGCTCCTAAAACTGCAGACTGGTCGGTCGGTGTCTCTCTTGCCAAGTACAAACAAAGTTTATGATTTTTTTTTGTTTTGTTTTGTTTTGTTTTTTTATGCTTGAATTTTTCAGATTTTGGATGAAGAAATTACTCCAACTATGCAGAAACTCCAAGAGGCAAGTTAGACCTTAAATGGCAATGTTTAAACGTCTCGAATTAATTCGTACTTGTTGCTTATTTAAGGTTGTACATTTTTGATAAAAGTGCAATATCTTGTTCTGTGACTGATACATTTGCTTGTTGCCCGCTAAAACATGACGGATCACACCTTTACATAACATACATCCGTTTTACTTTAAATTTCTTCTCTTTCTCAAGAACTTATTTGTTTATAGCCTTGTGTCATTTGCGCATCTGTATCGGTGTGAATTTATTTACACAGCTATTGTTTGAAGGCTGGCATCGATTTGACTCAGAACAAGCTGTATAAAATGCGCAGGAGCGATCGTCATACTTGGAGTACCAGAAACTGATGCGTGAGATGGAGCACTTGTCGCGCCTGTACGTGGCCTGGCAGTTCATGTGCGCCGAGGAGACCAAATTGAAGTCCGCCGAGAATCTGAAAGTGATGCAGGACAACATCGCTAAGATGCAAGCCGCGCTGGCTGAGAACCACAGCAAAATCCAGGAGCTCGCTGTGCAGATTCAGGAACTGAAAGACAAAAGAGACCAGGTATATGCTCAAGCAGAGTTTGCCGTCCTGGGAAATATGCCCCAGAAAAAAACAATCCATTGGGCAGCTATTAACATTTTTCTTTTGGCTTTTTGTAGCTTTTGTTTCCTAACGTGGTTAAAGTTATAGCTCACTTGTCTCCCATTGAATTATTTGAGTTTGAAAAACTGTAAAAATATGATGCCCTCAAAAATAGCTGCATAAATATGACACATTATTCCTGTTCTGCTAATGTCTAGGAAGTGAACAGTGTATTAAAATCTCTGGAGGAAAGGCTGGCCGACGTGCAGCGTGTGGATGCCAAAGCTCAGAGTGCTCTCGATTCGAAAAAACAGAACTTAAAGGATGAAAGCAAGAAGAGGGAGGAGCTTGTCAAGAGCATGCGGGAGGTAGGATTGAAGACGGCAATTGAAATGTTGCCCCGTCCACACTATACTAATGACGATTCGACAAGTCAGTCAGCCGTTGTCATCTGCTTTTTAGGACAAGAAGATGCTGGTGGTGAAAGAAAAAGAGGTGTCCAAGTTGACAGAGCAGCTTCAGGCTCTGAAGGAGGAAGGCCACAAGGACGGCGCGGCCCTCGAGGTGGCCGAGCAGCATTTTAAGGCCGTGTCCGCCGGCCTGTCCAGCAACGAGGACGGAGAGGAGGCCACGCTGGCCGGTCAGATGATGGCCTGTAAGAATGACATGAGCAAGGCCGACACCGAGGCCAAGCAGGTCAGAGACTTCAACATCATTCAAGGAGCCATGCATTCTTCTTCTTTTATTTAGATCCACCGCTTGTCCGGTCAAACATATCTTAATGGTCAGGCTCTGTTATTTCCTCCCAGGCCCAAATGACGCTGAAGCACGCCCAAGCTGAACTGAAGACCAAGCAGGCCGAGGTGAAAAAGATGGACAGCGGCTACAAGAAGGACCAGGACAGTCTCCAGGCTATTAAAAGCAGCAAGGAAAAATTAGAGGCCGAGCTAGCCAAACTCAAATATGAAGGTACTGCGTCTTTGCCAAAGCATCTTATGGCCTTTTGACAACTGCAGTTCTTTTCAGCAATGGGGACTGTTTGTGCTCTACACAGATGGGAAGGAGGAAAGTCTTCTGGAGAAGAGAAGACAGCTGTCCAGAGAGGTCGAAAATCTGAAAGAGACATACGAGCGGCTTGTGTCTCGCTTCCCAAACCTTCGCTTTGACTACAAGTCAGTCACATGAACATCATTTGAGCTCTGTCACAAGCCGTCACCAACACGCCGCTCGAGACCACTGGTGTCAAATTATTTTTGTCTCCCCCGGCCACATTGTTGTTATGGTTTCCCTCAGACGGCTGTGTTAAATGTTACATTAATATACACACAATAAGTTGATGGATAAGTAGTTTTCAAATCAGAAGAGAAGTCAAGGATAATAATTTAACTATTCTTCGAGTAACTGTAAAAAGTGGTTCGCTACCCACTCCTCCCCCCCCCCCAAAAAAAAAGCTTTTGCAATATCTCAACATTTATTACATATGACAATTTTAGTACAGATTAGAGCAACAATCATGGAAGTTGATGGCACTTGATTTGCTTTTGTGGGCCACATAAAATGATGTGGCGGGCCAGATCTTGCCTCTGGACCGTGGTTTTGACACCTGTGCTCTAGACAGTAACATTTTTGTTTTTGTTGCAAAAATGGAAACTTGATTTTCATGGAGGCCTACAGAAATGGCAGAATATTTACTGTTGAGAGGCTGAAATTCCCGGAATTTGGACAATTTCAAGTGAAACAATGTCTCTAAACGATTAATCGATAATCAAAATAGCTGTCAATTAATTTGATAATCGATTAGCTGTCAATGAATAGTCGCACCTCTACATTTTTTGCCATGGGGGAAACTTCAAGTATGAAGTAGTAAAGTACTGTATCAATATTTTATGAAGTTCAACTGGAGTTTGGGGTTTGTGACCCCACCCTTGCCAAAGCTTTGTTGGACAATTGACAACAGTTTTAAACAGTGTTGATTCCCTACCAAAAAAAAAAATTTTAATTTAAGAAATGTTTATATTTGAGTGAATTGATGCTCAAAGGCTGGGATACGGTGACCTGGTAGCACTTACAAAACGTAAGCGGTCAAGTTGTGGCTCTTAGTCGTTACAGTGCAATAACGTGCTGTGTCCAATGGCAATTATAGCATCAAGTCCTCGTTGCAGATCACTAACTTGTACTGTGTGAATGGAATTTAAAAGCAAAACATCTCCGAAATTGGAGTATAGGGCCATATTCAGCTACCATGAATAAATCTAAAAAAGTGTCATAGGGGAACAGAAATGATTTATGTCCCTGCATACCTCCGTTGAATGTCCAATACATGAAAAAAAGAGACTCATATTGTTTTGTCTCAAAGAGTTAAGCGTTGTGTGCAGGAAAATCAGTTTTTCTGTGTGTTTTTTTTTTTGCCGTTCTATGAAGTTCACATATCTTCCAGGGACCCTGAGCGTGGATGGGACCGCAGTAAAGTCAAGGGGCTGCTGGCGAACTTGATTTCAGTACGCGACGTCTCCTACGCGACCGCCCTGGAGGTGGTCGCAGGAGGACGACTCTATAACATTGTCGTCGACACCGAGGTGAGCGTGCGACGCCTGTGCTGACTGCAGCCTGTCTCTTATCTCGTATTAAGCTCTTTTTTGGGGGGGGATGTTTTTGTGTGTGTAGGTGACAGGTAAGAAGCTGCTGGAGAAGGGAGAGCTGCAGCGGCGATACACCATCATTCCCCTGAACAAGATCTCTGCCAAGATGCTGAGTGACAAAGTGGTCAATGCTGCCAAGAGCCTGGTGAGCAAACCTCATCTTTGTTGAGCGTCTCAAGTGTCATCAACAAGTCTGTACTTCTCGACTGTCCATCCCGTCCGTGTAAGGTGGGAGAGGACAATGTCCAGACGGCTTTATCCCTGGTGGGCTACGAGTCGGACCTGCGCAAGGCCATGGAGTACGTGTTTGGCTCCACGATGGTGTGCGACACGCTGGAAAACGCCAAGAAAGTGGCTTTCGATAAGCAGGTGATGACCAAGACCGTCACTCTCGGAGGAGACATTTTCGACCCACAAGGAACTCTGACCGGAGGTGAGCGCGAGGACGATGCCCGCATATATTGTGTCAAAGCATTCAATGGTTCTTGCGCAACTAAACATGTGCCTTGTTTGGCACAGATGTGCTATATTCTCAGTTCAAACGCGTCTTCTGCACTTGGAAAGCAACAATGACGTACCAAGCATCCCAACAGATTGCTTGAGCTCCTGTTCATCTCACAGCCACCAGGGGGGGATGTAATTTATAAATCAGCATTATCAGGGAGTCCTTCAAAAGTATTTTCCCTCAAAGTAATTATCCTAAAAAACATTTTACGTTCCGAAGTCGCTAAAATCCCTTAGACAGTTATATTCACAGTATAGTAATTGAGTTGTAGAACGATATCAAATAGCAGTCATTGTAATTATCTTCCTATACTATGTTACACACAAGCATGTAATGTAGAACGATTTCACACAAATCACTTATTTTAAGCATCTTCTCAAGATTTTGCACAAGGCCTGCTACGGTATGTACCGGCATGGTTGAACCCAATCCAGATATTCGACCCAACTGGCCGTCCGTGGCAGACGGTTCTATACGAAGTTTCTCCACGACAGGGACTTTTTCCCCCTTCCCCTCTGTCTCCAAGTGCTTGCTCGTGTGGGGTTCAGTTGTAGTTTTTATACAGTGGACCCTCTCTATTTGCAGAAATAGCGAGCAGGCCGAACCGCCAATATGCAGGGCTTCACTGTATACATATGCTGCATGAGGAGTTTTTTTAAAACTTGCTCAATGTGGAAAGTGCTGTTGTGAATAAGTGCACTATAAGTAAAATTGACTTGATAGTCTTTTTTGTAAGTACTGTAAATCAAGACCTCCTCTAAGAATTGTTTGTAAAGGCAGACTTTTTTTTTTTTTCTTTTTTTTTTTGGATCCAATTCTTGGACTGGATCTCATTGAATTATGCAGGTCTTCAGAATGTTTTGCTGCTTTCTCCCTTCCAGGAGCTCGTTCGAAGTCTGCGTCCGTCCTGACCAGCCTGCAGGAGGTGAAGGAGGTTCAGGGCAACTTGAATGAAAAGGAAGCCCAGCTGCGGGATACTGAGCAACAATTGGCCAGCCTGAAGGGAACTGCGGAGAAGTAATGACACTGCAAATGAAATGGCAACGTTCTGATGAGGCCTTTTGCTTTAGTTGTCTAAATGTTCTGCCTCGCTCGCGCCCGCTTCCTCCAGGTACCGTCAGCTGAAGCAGCAGCACGAGCTGAAGGTGGAGGAGGAGCAGATTTTGCAGGCCAAGCTGCAGCAGAGCTCCTTCCACCAGCAGCAAGAGGAGCTTGAGAGGCTGCGCAAAGCCATCGGTCAGAAGATGCTTCTTCTTGACCCAGATTGTTTTCTTATCCTGTATATGCATACCATATAAGTTTTTTTTTATTGTGCAAACCAGAGGAGAGCGAGGAGACTCTGCGCGTCACCAAGGAGGTGCAGACGCGGGCGGAGGAGAAGTACAAAGTGCTGGAGAACAAGATGAAGAATGCAGAAGCAGAGAGGGAGAAGGACCTGAAAGCCGCCCAGCAGAAGCTCAACGCGGCCAAGGCCAAAGCAGACGCCTTCAACGAGAAGCTCAAGCAGAAGCAGCAGGTACCCCATCGCGCCGCGCCGGATCTGCCCGGGACGCCCAGAATCCGTTGCTTCACGACCGGTCGCTGTCCGTGTGTCGATAGGAGTCGGACGCCGTGGCGTTGGAGCTGGAGGAGCTGCGGCGGGAGCAGGCGGCTTATGAGCAGCAGATTCAAGCTGTGGACGAGGCCATCGCGGCCATCAAAGAGCAGATCGATAGCATAGCCTGCACTGTGTCGCACAACAAGGTTCGGATCGGACTACACACGCGACATAACGTTTGAGCTCATACCACACACTCAAATTTACAATTAATAGACTTCAAAGAATCTTTGATGCTCCTTCCACTCCACTGTATTTTACAATGCACGTGACTCATTTGATGACAACGAATCCTTCTGGTGCACAGCATGTGATCATCATATTGTGTATGTCGACATGCAGGAGGCAGTTCGAAAGGCCCAGGAGGAGCTTTCCAAGCAGAAAGATGTCATCATGGCTCAGTTCAAAGAGATCAAGGTGAACATTTGGTTTTGGATCTGTTCAATGCCACAAATATTCGAAAGGAGCGCTTCTCAACAGTTGTCATCCTGGGACCCAGCCAGCAGTTGAAAATCAGTTCTGACGACGTGTCCGGGAATTTGGTAGTTGGCTCCGCATTTCCTTCTTGAATGTTTCTGTGTCATGAATATTCTAGGAGAAAACCACAGAAGCTGGCAAGATACAAGAGCAGAACAATGAAGCCCAGCTGAAGATTAAGGAGTTAGAACACAACATCAGTAAACACCTCAAAGACAGCCAGGATGCGGCAGGCGCGGTAAACGAGCATTCATGCGTGTCCTTTCTTTCACGGACACGCACATTCGTATCACTCCTCGGTCTTCCCCCAAACAGGTGACTCGGATGCTGGAGGAGCACGACTGGATCCAGTCTGAGCGTCAGCACTTTGGGCGGCTCAACTCCTCCTACGACTTCAAGATCAACAACCCCCGTGAGGCCGGCCAGCGCCTCAAGAAGCTGAAGGAGACCACCGGCAAGCTGGAGAGAAACGTCAACAAGCGAGCCATGAACATGCTCAATGAGGCCGAGGAACGGGTGAGGCAAACACAAGGGAAAATATATAGAACATTTCTTTGGAATACAGTGAACCCCCATTCATCGCTGGGGATGCCCTCCTGACCCATCTGCAATATATGAAAATCTGTGCTATATATAGGCCGCAGGCTTTAAGTGCATTTCAATGTATTAAAACAAAAAACCTATGTAGACTTGGAAGCAGAAGCTGTATAGAAAGTTGCCTACACAGCTTGAACTTTGATTTCAGTGATGATTTGGAAGCCTGCATGCAACTCGTGGTGCTTGTACCGCACTTTGGAGAATCGCTGGTTTCTTGACTTATTCCTCGTGTGTGCAGTACAATGACCTGATGAAAAAGAAGAGGATCGTGGAGAACGACAAGGCGAAGATCCTGCAGACCATTGAGGAGCTGGACCAGAAGAAGAACGAAGCTCTCAATGTGGCCTGGCAGAAGGTTCGCTCTCTCTCGCCCATTAAACACATCCAATGCAAGAGCTGGATTGAAACCTTTACCAAGTGAAATGCCCGTTTTTATTTTTTTTTTTTAAAGATGTAATTATTGACGACATTTGTTTAATATTGTTGTCACAGTTTGCACTGGTATAGAAGTGCACTGCATCATACTGGAGATTTTGGTTCTTATCTTATTTTGCTACGCGTTGAAAACCTTTTTTTTTTGAGAATCGTCCGTTTAATAAGAGGTACCGTCTGCTGTCCCAGGTCAACAAGGACTTTGGTTCCATTTTTTCCACCCTGCTGCCAGGAGCCTCAGCGAAGCTTGCTCCCCCGCAGGGCTGCGGTGTCCTTGACGGTCTGGAGTTCAAGGTGGCCCTGGGCAACATCTGGAAGGAGAACCTGTCTGAACTCAGCGGGGGGCAAAGGTGAGCGCAGGAACTCAGATGTCACATTCTTTCTGTTTTTAAATAAATAACCTCCATTTCCTGTCTGTCCTTCAGGTCTCTGGTGGCCTTGTCGCTCATCCTAGCCATGCTGCTTTTCAAGCCCGCTCCCATCTACATCTTAGATGAGGTGGACGCCGCGCTGGACCTTTCGCACACGCAAAACATCGGGCAGATGCTGCGCAGGCATTTTACACACTCTCAGGTGGGCGATGCGCGAAAATGCCTTCGAGCGTTCCGCCTCGCCGGTCGTGTTCCATCTCTAAACATTTAAACGCTCTCTTGCAACAGTTTGTGGTGGTGTCACTCAAGGACGGCATGTTCACCAACGCCAACGTCCTCTTCAAGACCAAGTTTGTGGACGGCATGTCCACGGTGTCGCGCACTGCCCTCAGCCAGAGCGACGGCAACCTGCCCCACAAGAGGATCAAGTAGCTCGTTAGATCGACATCAGAACGCGTTGGTCATTTTCCAGCATAAATGATATCATCACACTTGCCATTTGTATGCAGTTTATTCATTCTCATGCGCTCTTTGTTGCATTTGACACTTTTTTTTTTTACTTCAAACTTTGTGTATATATTTTGAACTTTTTATGTCCCTTGCCTCTCTGCTACGTCTTTTTTAATGCAAATGCATCAATGTAGTAAAATAAAATGTTCCAAGATTTGTACACATTGCTTTGTTTGCAAACGAGGGACTCCCCAACAACAAGGCGTTGTGTTAAAGGACCACATTTGATTTGAAAACGGAAAGATGGCCCTGGTCATTCATAGATGAGGTTTAAAAGAAAAAAATGTAAATATATTTACCATGGTAAAATAGTTCATCTTAAAATGATTATTGTAATGTTATCATTTAATCAAATCTTAGGTCATTATTTTAATAGAACATTTAAAATTTATAATTTAAAGATTTTAAAACGTTTTTGTAATTACAGTACATAGTTTTTTTGTTTTTGTTTTGTTGAACCATTAACATTGGATGGGCAAATAGAGAGCCAGTTTTTAACACTTTAGATTGTTTAATATTTTTTTAAATTAACAGACCCACATGGGGACTGAACAATGGTATTTATCAAAATGTATTAAATTGACCAAATTTGGACAAAGGAAGTTTCCACCCGACACTAGTGATAAACTGTGTAAATGTACATGTACAATTGTTAATTTTACTCATATTTATTTACAATAACTCAATTAACCCATTATTTAATTAGATAAATGAAAAAATAAATTTTAATGAACCAATTTTACAGGAAATATAAATGCAACACCATGGGAACCCACTGCTTTTTCCTCTGGGGAAAAAACATGAATTAATCCCTTTTGTAAGTGACGTTGAGTCCACCAGACACGACATATTTAAAGTCCACTTTGCTGGAAAAGCGTATACGTACAACTGGCAAATTGTTGCCAACTTCTGTCACTTTGCACACATGTGCATGTCATCATATTTTGATTAACAATGTAATATGGTCACCAAATTACTGCAATATCTGCAGTTTGTAATTGTTACCAACTTTTAACACGATACAGCGAACACACGAGATTCATGCAAACTAAAAAGTTTGTAAAGACATTTCCAATAAGTCAGATAATCACTGTTGAGACAAGGTTGTTTTTATTTCACTAGTGACAAATTGAAACAACTAAAGCATATCACTTAAACAGGGTTGTAACTTAGTTTCAAGACTTGATGGAAAAAGTCCAGTCATTCATCTTGCAAACAGTTGTCGACCAAAGATTTCAGCAACACAAGGGAGTAAAGAGTAATTGAAGTACTGTCATCTTTAATTTCAGCGTTTTGGCAACAGTCAGCCAAGTTAAAGGAGCTGTTGATATTTAACGAGTAGACAAACGCTCGACAGTAGTAAAAGCCCATCTTCGGGGCCAGTTAGACAGTGTCAAGCACTCTGGTTCATCACATTTAAATGTATTATTACAACAACTGTCCAAAGAGCCAAATAGAAAGGACACTACAAAAGACAACTTCCACAAGTTGTGTTATTTCTTATTACTTTTGCCACAGAGTAAGTGCGGCTGGTGCGTGCGTGTTTTCAGGGTTGGCTCTGGATGTGCCTGCGCAGCTCTTGGGCTTTGTCTCTCAGGTCCGGTCTGCTGTCCGACTGAAGCGTAGACAGCGAACGCTGCAGCTGCTCCCGACTCTTCACCGACACACAATCCCACTGCTCGCTCTCTGGTAGACAAATGTACACGTAAACATACATCAGCGACGGTGACATCAACATGAAGTGGAAAAAATGACATCTGTCATTTAATCAATGAAATGTCATCACGAGTGAGACTGAATTTGTTTTTCCCCCTTTGGAACGAGTGACACCTGGCGGTCTTACCTCCTGTTCTCTTCACGATCAGCTCCACTACGGACAAGGCCTCCGTCCTCACAGATGAATAACTTTTGTTTTCTAGTAAAAGACAAACAGCACACATGGCGGTGAAGTAGAAGCAAACTCAGAGTACGACAGCGATGCGACGCGTTTACCTAAAGGATGAGTGAGAGCGGCACACGTGTGGGTTAGGATGAGCGACAGCGTGCTCACGTCGCTGCTGTTCTTCTCAAACAACAACAATCTGGGTAAAAAAAAAAAAAAAAAAAAAAAGAATATAAATTGAATGTAACGCCAGGAAGATAAATTGGAGGTGTATTTGATTGTCCGTACCCCTGGAAATAGTTCTTCATGCAGTGGAGAACAGCAAGCTGCACCTTCCATGTGCTCAATTGCAACTTATCACACATGAGGCTGCATACCTCCACCTGGAAACGAGCTGTCAAAAAAGAAAAAAATAACAAGGTGAACCCCGACATACTTGCGGTTCGGCACCCACGGATTCCCCTTATCACAAATTTTTTTCCAATTATTGTTGTTGTTTTTTGGGGGGGAGACAAACCCTGTTTTTCACAGAAAACACTTATTGGCAGTATATCCCACACAAGCACACAACAAAGACTTTTGGGCATTAAAAAAATACTTTTTTTCAATGCAATTATAACAGGCGTTAATTATTTGCGGATTTCTGGTCCCTATCCACTGTACACAGTCAATGAGAAGACACACAAACAATGAACCACATCCTTCAAGAGGCCAGCTGGGTCATCACTGCTCCAATCAAGAGGTTTTGGTGCGATGACGATGATGTCAAATTGCAAATAGACTTGATGGACGCTCAGTATAAAAAGAGAACTTTGCAACATGAGAGGAGAACTTACATTGGGTCTGGGCGTTCTTGGGCCAAGTCTTCCCCAGGGTCTCAAAAGCACAGAGCAGAGCTGCCGTCTGCAGTTCTTTCTCCTTGGTGGTGAGGTCATCCTTCTCCTCCTCTCGTGACCTCAGTGACGCTGCGCCGCTCTCTGGGCACCTCTGCCAACAAGTTCAAACGCCTAACGTGTCAGAAAAGAGGCCACGGATGCTGCTAGAAGACGTCAGCGTCACCTTCTTTATCAGCGGGAAGAGGATGTCGGTCATGTCGCCAAAGCGGTCGTCCTGGCTGCTGTGAAGCACGTCGCCCGCGCAGCACAGGGCGGCCATTTTGTACACCAGACTCTCCTTGCGACATTCCTTGAGGACCACCTCCAGCACCTCCGACGTGGCGGGCTGGCCGGCACAAGGCTTCTGGAGCTCGGTGCTACAAATTGTACATACAGGGAAACAAAGCAGGGTGACTTAGAGTTGTTATAAAAAGTCTACACACCCTTCTTCAAATGACAGCTTTAAGGGATATGAAAAAAACAAAAACAAAAAAAAAGAGACCAAGATAAATCATCTTCCACACAAACTCTGCCTTTGTGAATCTTGCTTTGTGCACTGAGACAAAAAAAGGGCCTTCCCCAAACTTTTGCCACAAAGCTGGATGCAGTCACTACTAACAAAAAAAAAATTAGGAATATTCATTTCACTACCTTGATTTAAAAAAAAACAACATAAAATAATGTATAAATGCAACAATGGTGAAATGAAAGACCTGCATTTGGAGACAACTGATCCAATGGCCTTCAGTAGCTCCTCCTGGGGTGAAAAAAACAAAAACAAAGGCCGAAGCACACCACCACTTAGTATCGTTTTGTTGAAATAACTCGACAATTACATTTGGGGCCATCACCTTGCCCGCCCACGTGCGTCCCGCCAGGCCCTGCATTAAGGCAGTCAGCACCAAGCCCAGGTGTGGCGTCACCAACGAGCCGGTCTGTTCCTTGGCAACGGTTGCCATGGCAGCTGCACCCTGAGCCTTCATCTTCCAAGACTGGGACTGCAATGCCTTCTGGGTAATGGCGATGAGCTCAGTCATGTAGAGTCGGATGCCTCCGAAACTTCCTGGTACCCAAGAAATATATCATCGTAGCCATGAACATAAATAGACTATATTTTTTTACTCACCATATACTAACAAGCAACATCTGAATTGAATCTATGTTTACTTGTGCTTTTTTTAACCGCATGCATTTTTCCCCGCCTTATTTACATATTGTGTAAAAGGCAGCGACTGTGGTCATCCTGCAACTGTGCCACCATCTGGTGTGACATCAAATTGCTTCAAAGGAAAAGTGAGTCTCGGGTGTTTGTAAGCCACTGCTGGCTTCCTGCTATTCCCTTTTATTACACGGCCTTTTCACAAAAAGAAAAAATGAAAAATTTTTGTGCTTTCTGTAACGCTCGAGGTGCAACAAGCTAGTACCAAAGAACTGGCTAATAGGAAAGTAGTCGCTGTATTTTTACGGGTTGTGAAGGTGACACATCCGAGTTTATTCACTTCCCGTTGCATTTTGACCAAATCAAAATCATATGTAAGCCATTTATTTTGAATTTCAATGTTGTAATAGGAGTTTGAAAGTGTTCTGGGATGATAGCTCGGGGTATATTCAGGGTTGAAATGATTGAAATAGGTAATTATAAACATTTTTACTCGCCGGTTTTCACTATTCATGACAGTGAGTACTCCCTTCACTGTAATAGCAATTTGCAGGGACCTCCGTGTGAAAAAGCTTCATAAAAGGGAACGTCACTCACGCTCACGCACACGCACCCTTTTATCGCATGGATGGATGCCGTGTTAAAGTGCACACAATTGCAGGAACATGCGTAAATGGCTCTGAAGTGACGCTGATGTTTCTCACCGGGGACATTCTCCTGCCACACTTCGGCCCACAAGGTGGCATCCTGACTTTCTCCCTTCTCCTCGTCAGCGCCGGGTGCCTGGTGCATGCCCAGGAAAGCCAGCGGCAGTGCCACTCCCGCGTGGGCCTTCAGCACATCGGGGCTATAGTGGCTAATGGCGTGCATAGTCAGCGCGCAAGAGGACTTGTACACTGGCTCTGGAAATAAATCCCAAGGACTGGTTATTTTGAATACTAACGTAAGTAGGTGGTTTAACTGCTGCCTCACCTTCTTTCTCCAGGTACCAGGCGTTGAGCTTCAAAAGTAGCTTTTCCACGCTGCTGTCTTTAGCTGTCTAATGGAGCAACATAAGAGGGCTCGTTAACGCCAAGCTACAGGGCAGAACAATTTGGCTGGCACTCATTTGTGTTTGGAATGGTGTAATGTTGTCAAAACACTATTTTTTGGCTCTAAGGTACAAAGCTAAACACAGTGGGAGAACTAGTTACATCGCAGTCCTTATCTCTGGCTGATGGATAATTATCAATACTGAGTTTTACAAACACAAAACTATTGTGTTAATCTAATAAAATGCTAGATGTCCTTCGTCACAATGTTGTCACATTATTTACAGATATTACAATTCTGCAGTGAAAGTCAAATCATTCCAAAATAAGCTTATATGAACTGTTTTCTTACCCTGACAAGATGGCCCAGAGCAAAGGCAAAGGCTTTCTGAACCACAGCGCTTCTGTCGTGGATGCCGCTGAGCAAAGCGCTCATCAGTTTACCTGAGAGCACCACAAACCATGAGGACTTTGCATGTATAAAAAGGGAAAACGTGACGAAAGCGGCGGCTCGCGCAGCACCTGAGTATGGGGCGAGGTCCTGGGGACACTGCACTGTGAGGGAAACGATCACACTGGCACAACCTCCCTGTGAAAAGAAATGATAAAAAACGAGAGGACAAGACAATGCAAAACATGAAGACATTCATTCACATAATCAGATTTTTTCCCCCTGTGGAACATATCTCAAATATTTACTGGAAAGCTCATCTATGCACGTAGTTTTGTGCTCTAATATGACACAAGATGGGACCGTAGGAAAGTAGTAATTGGTGTCAAGGAAGTATGCTAAAGTTCCAGAGTCTTTGGCGGATGTGCATGGACACGCGCACATCCGGAACATTTTTTTCAAAATCAAATCATATAGCCTGCAAACCATTTATTTTTTTAAGGGTAAAATTGTAAGCTGAGTTTGACAAAGTGTTGTGGGGGTCGTACATTGTGGGAAATTACAGCTTCAACTATTAAAATAGGCAATTCTAAAGCTTTTAGGGGGCGGTGGTCTATTACTCTGGGGTTTTCACTTTTCTTAGCAGGGTTGTCCCCATCTCCCGCAAATAGCGGGTTTTTACTGTATTCCAATTTGAGAATTGTATTCTTGAAGGCCCGTTACCTTGGTGCCAAGGCCGACTCCACTCTTCAGCAGCTCACAAAGCCTGGGAACCAGCTCCCCCAGCACTGTAATGTCCAGGTGCTGCAAACACTGAACACAACACACGCACACATGAAAAGAACTAAACTCAGAAAAATGTGACGTGAATTAGGTGTGTCAGAAAGGTTCCAGGACTTGTGTCACAAAAAGTATTTTTGAAAATCAAAACTACACACGACAAGTTTTCCCCTCCAAAGGAATCCCCCTGCAGTCTAACGCACTTTCCCCGCAATCTGTGCCATGACTTCATGCACTCCTGGAAGGATTTTCGCGGGATCCTCTTCAGCTCTGTCTTCACGGTCATCTTGTCATCATCCACATTTTCAGAACGAGTCCCCTTGGGCTTGGAAAAGAGGGGGGGAAAAATAAAAAATAAATCACACGGCGTCACGTCGGGTGAGTAGGGAGGTTGCTCCAGTACGCCGATGTTGTTCTCGACCAGGAACTGTCAGACGCTCAGAGCCTTTCTGAGCAGACGAGTTGCGGAGGCGAAGCAGCCACGGGTTGTCCTGCCACAATTCGCCCAAAGAATGAAGCAAACGCCGCAGGACCTCTTTGTAGATGCACACGTTGATCGTCTGGCCGACACTGAAGGGGAAAACTCGTAGTTTGGGTTTGAAATATATCTTTTGTGACACCAGTCCCGGACTTTTTCTGACAAATCTCTGTATCTTATTACCATGTTAACGGTTTCCATCATTGGAGAGGATTTGGCAGCGCTGAGCCTGGCAGCATCCATGGCACTCTGCGGAAACAGACAAACGCAAAACCGGTGACAAGCTGAAGTTAATGTTGTGACAAGAGGATCCTTAGGAGGGCCGCAGTTACCTTCTCCTGCTCTGTGGCTCTGAGGCTGAGGTAGTTGAGGACCTGAGGCTCCAAGTTGCTCAGGGCCTCCAGGAGGGCCGGGATAAGTCTGGAAGCGTGAGGCTTGAGTCGGGCGCCGGCTGTCTTACTTATCTTAACTAGGGTCTGGATGCTGGTACAAAAAGAAATGAAAACATTTTACAAATGAAAGCCACACTTATAATGATGAAAATACAATAACTGATATTACCTGAGCGAGCGAACTTCAGAGACATTGCTGACTATACCCTTCTCCAGCAAAGTGGGCAGAAGTGCTGCCACAGTTCTCTGGGCAGTAGAACCGGTAGACTCGCACATACGAGTGCACACCTATAAAAAGAGTGACGTCATAAAGTGTTCGCTTTAATCCATTAATCCTAGAATGCAATGATTGACAGCTTTACCTTACTGAGCGTTTTCAGTGTTAGATCTGCAGCCTTCCTCACAGATTCCTGAAAGACAAAAAAATTATTGTATAATTGGGTCCGAATAAGTAAAAAAATACAATAAATACAATATTGGAAAAAACAAATACAGAACTGAATTTTTTATTTCTATAGAGCCTTATTGAGCCAAGGCACATTTTAAATGAGAAAAATGTTCCAGCACACTGCCAAACAAAAATGGCAAACTAAAACAAAGATCTCATTTCAACTTACTCACAAATATACTTTGTGTGATGAAATTTGGGCCCGTTTAGTGGAACACAAAGCTTTTCTGGTGTATGGATGGCAACAGTTGGGTACACAAGTTAACTGTGCCTTCTGCCATCCAGTGGGCGAGCATTTCATTGGTCTGCCAATCATTATAAGTCACTAGCGAGATACATTAGTTGTAGGACATTAATACTTCGGACCAACCTTCTTAAATTAAATTGGATAATTACCAGCGGCACATTTGATAATCTCTCATAGCACAGTGAGTGGGAACCACTGCTGTGGCGCCACTGACATATTTCAGTGCCGTTTTGCTCACCTTGATATCGTCAAGCACTCTAAAAAGAGTCTCCCACATTTCAGCCAAGTGATCGATGAGGTCATCAGCCTGGCGGCCTCGAACCAAGTCGTTGAGCGCCAAGCAGCTGTGAGGAAATGCCACTTATGAACATGAACACATAGGGCCTGATTTAATAAGATCCAAAATAGCGGGCACTAAATTGCATGGTCACTCACTCACAGGTTATGTGCGCTCTTGGCAACAGTTGTAAAACTGGTGGATAACGCCGTATTTAAGAGAGCTTTTGGCGATTTAGGTAGCGCAGATGGTTTTCACCATCGAAAATTTGGGAGAGCACCGCAAGTGAAACAAGTTTGAAGTGATGAAATTGGAAGTGTTTGCGGAAGACAGACAAACATACTACCGAGTTTTACAAAATAAACCACCCCTCCCATAATTTTGGTGAAGCCAGCGACCACATAAAAGCCAGGTTTTGTTCTATTACCCGGCCCGAGTGCCCATCTTGGTAACATTGCGTTTTAAACTTAGGACAACACTGCTCTGGAAAAAAAATTATAAAAAAAATGCTGTGGGAGAGGCCAGCACCAGACAATTGTCACAGTGCACTGAAATGACCCAGATGCAAGGAAATACAGAGTTGAGAGGAGTTTTGGTTTGTCATTGGTTACTGGCTCAAGTCAGCCTTTAGATGATTCAGAAGCTCCAAAATTGCATTCCTGAGTGATATGTTGCGATCATGTTTGTTTCTGGGATTTCAAAAATGTTTGCATGAGTAGAAAATACCCGTATTTAAACAATATAAAAATCAAATAGGCATACGGGGAACCGACCTGGACTCCCGCACTCTCCAGGTGTTGCTGGTGAGGTTAGAAATGACATCATGCAGGATCTCCTTCAGGTACTTGTCCACCTGAAACCGACCAGAATGAACAAGAAAACATTGGACCCCGGCATACTCGCGATTTGTTGTCTGTGGATTCACCTAATCGCTGATTTTTTTTCACTTTTTTTCCTCTCTCTCGCTCTCTCTCTCTCTCTCGCTCTCAATGCAATTATAATGACCGTCAATTATCAGCGGAATTTCGCAATTCGCGGTCTGGCCCTCTTCCTGATCCCTGACGAATAGCAGGGGTCCACTGTACACTTGAAAGAACATACACAAAATTCTGAAGATGTTTCACATTCGTATGAACACCAAGCTTCTCCTACCAGTGTCTTATCAGTAACTAAGGCATCCCAAATGCTGGTCATGGCCTGGCGAATGCTTAGGTTGGGGTCAAACTGGTAGCGGTACAGTCGTGGCACCAACTGCGGGAGAAATGGAGCCAGCTGCTCCCCGGCCTTGGTGGCGATCATGTGAAAGCCAAATGCAGCACCCTGAAAAAGACGAGAGCTCAAAGTTGGCACTGGGAGTACGAGACGAGGCCAGGGTTGTCAACAAATATTGAAAATAAAAGTTTGTATGCTTAGGTTTGATTGACATTGTCAAGGCAGTAATGATGATTTAACGATGTTTTTTTTTTTTTTTTGTAGAACAGCACTGTATCATAATATAATGTGTCCCTCTCTACAGCATACACTGATTCACTTCCTGTCATAGATTGCATCAGATCGTTTACATTTGCTGGCCACATTCCTTCATATTATACTGCGTGCAAAAGACGGCATTTTTCGGCACCTTTGTCCTGTATAAATGGCACCGACATTTAACGTTTTTGATGCAACATTTTTGTGGGAACTCAGTGTTTCAGAGTGTATTGATTCCTTTTCAAAACACTTCAAAGGCATTTTCGATAGTTGATTTTGACACTCTTAATAGGAAAGGGGAGGAGCCAGTCACCTTTCGAGAGTTCCACATAGCGTGATGGTTGGCCAGGTTCATGAATTTGTATACGAGATCAGGCTGGTTCAGGTCGCTTGCCAACGAGCAGAGCTCTTTGTATGTAGACAAGCTGTGGCTGTCGGGCAGAACATGAAACATATCACACGATACATGCACTCACGGAATAAGCAACATAAGCAGAGTACAGTATCATGGAAATTACGCTCTACAGTGGAATATTTACCCATCAGGTGTTTTGCCAATCCCCTCTCCTTGGAACACCTGCGTGTCTTCTGACACAGCATGCTTTATTCTGTTTGGAAAGACACATTTAACGTTAATGTAGCGTGGGCGTTACCTCTGTAGCATGAATGGCTGTTTTGATTTTAATCCTCTCACCTTTTGCCCGTCATGAGTGTTTCCACCAAGGTGGACACCAGTTCCTGCTGGTCTGCCTCTCCACCCATCTCATAGACCAGGCCCAGGCCTTTAGATGCCACATCCTGACTCAACTCTAAATCAAAGAAGATGTATATATTTTATTTTTTAATGGGGGAAAGCGTACGATGTTGGCTGGTGTTATAAACAGCAGGTTGAGTTAAATGTCTCTCACCATCCGGTTCTGAAAGAACAGAGATGAACGCCACCTGGATCTCCTTCAAATGGGACTGGAGCAGAAAAGGAAATGCAACTCAATTTTCCATCGAGTGATTCGATATGCCTGCTATGTTTCATACCAAAAACAAAATGGCTTCTTTATTTATTTTCCATGTCCTGTTTTTCCCGAAAGGGGAAAATAGCACATACCTTGATTTCCTTGTGTTGGCTG
This sequence comes from Phyllopteryx taeniolatus, assembly GCF_024500385.1. Taxonomy (NCBI): domain Eukaryota; kingdom Metazoa; phylum Chordata; class Actinopteri; order Syngnathiformes; family Syngnathidae; genus Phyllopteryx; species Phyllopteryx taeniolatus. The sequence continues at coordinate 29,241,238 of NC_084505.1, read as the reverse complement.
AGTTTCTTAACCAGGGAGAGAAGCCAGATACAGGCTGCCTGCCGGACATGAGGGTTTTGGCTAGGAATGTACTTCGACAACACTGAGTTGAGGACCCAAGGAACCACGTCATTGTTTTTGACATCTGACAATGAAAGCATTCAGTTAGTGTTTTTTTTTTTGTGTGTGTTGCTTTTAAAGTGCCTGCATTCTTCAGTGATTGTAAATGCATTGTACCGTTTGTGTGTGCTGGAAGAGATTATAGTACTATTAGTATGTCAAGTTAAAAATTCATATTTAGTCACTTTCTTATCCAAACGTGTGAAAAAACTTTACAAGTTTCAAAGCCATGTCAACAAGGAATGTGAGCCGACCTAAACACAGAATCGTTTCAAGAAATGTGTGTCCAATTGAAAACGCTGAAACACTGTGGTATATATGCCAGGCATGTGCGGTGCTGCCACAATGCCAAAAATAACCAGATTTGGGCTCCCAAAATGCCGATTCCATGGGGACAAAATGTAAAAAACAAACAAAACAAAACAAAAAACCTTTGCAGATACACTGAAACTCGTTTGTATGGATGGAGTCGAAATGCCAGCTCCATTTCTTACTTGACGGTGGGCTGTACTGGTCTTCAGTGCAGGTCCATGGATCTCTTACAGCGCCGGAGCTGGTGCCTAACGCAGCACTGGTAATCGCTTCCCCCACTGTGAACTGCAACTCCACTTGCTTGGCCTTGGAAAGCAAAAATGGGGGAAAACATCACATGGCATTAACCTTATGGATCACTGCCAAGGGGGCTAGTTTTTATTTTTATTTTTTAACATCAGCTCATGTTTTGTAAACCATAAAGCCACAGTCCCAAAAATAATGTGTCACACCTCTACTGAGTCCATAAGTCCCTGTAGCAGCTTCTTCTGATGAGGGAAGTCTCCATCTCCTACTGGTAGGTAGCCTAAAGTCTGGATTGACCGTTCCTTTATCTAGATCAAGTGGAGAAGATAGACACATACAAAAAAGGTGCAAGTCAGTGTTGATTACGGGGGATGGGTTTGTTTCAGTCGCTAGAGCACTATCTGCTACCTTGGTAGTCTCTTTGCCAGAGGGGATGCGTGCAAGGAGGTTTTCTACAATGGACAGTTTGGTGAGGCCGTCACCCTCTGCTGGAATCAGCAGAGCTCCATTCCGACCAATTTCTCCAAGAGCTGTACATGCTGCTACTGGCAACAGTGGACTACTGTTCTCCAGGAAGGAGCCTGAATTATAACAAACATTTAAAGGATTAATAGCCAGAACGGAAAGATGTGCAAAATCCAAAATTGTGTACATACCAATTGTCTTCGTTGCCATGGCAACAATGTCATCCTCTTCCCGAGAGGTGATGCTGCACTTGTGGGCCGGCTCACTACATGCGGCAGCTTTCTTTTTGCTCATGTACCTTCCCACCATGTAGCCAAGTGCCAAGATGGCACCATGCTGGGTCTCAGGACTCTTGAGTTTCAAACAAAACGCATTCAGTTAGGCGGGGGAGACTTTAGCATAATAAAATGGTGCGAGTGGCTTACGCGGTTGTCTTTGGTGATTTTGACCAAGTTGTGCACGGCGGCCTGTAGATCATTGCCCGTCATTGTGGAGACCACCACAGCGTACAGCTGGGCTGCAAGCTCCCTCATGTCCTCCTTATTTGTGTTCATCAGACTCTGGACAGCAAAACATTATAAGCTGGATGTATGAATATATGCGGCTAGGTCGTATAATTAGTATTTTATTGATAAGTGAAGTATGCCCATTAACACATCTGAATAACACTGACCTTAATCCAGTCAATTTTATCAACAAACTTGGGAGCCAGTTTCTCTGGGCAAACAGACACCACCTCCAAGAGACAGTACATTACCGGAATTCCTGTTTAGAGACAGAATTTGAAATCCACATACAATACAAAGATCTTATTTTGATGACTCAGTGTGGTTACCTCCAACGGCAGACAGCAGCTGCTGCAATAAGTCCAAGTAGATATGAACAGGATTGATCTCAGCGCCCTTGGACCCTAAAGACTCAGAGGACAGAAGTGTGCGGACATAGCGGCCGATGACTGGCGCGTCGTCCTGCATGTCTGTAAGTCGGATGAACTGTGGCGTGGCGCCCGCGCTGTATCCCAGACACATCCTCAGGTACAGCACAATCTGGGGGAGGGAGGCAAAATATGTGGACACTTGCACTAGAGGCAGAAGTTAAATTCAAGATCAGTTATGTGAATTACTTCTTCAAAGGCAGATGGGTTGAAGGGAATAGCTGAAGTTCCGACAATGTATTTGGCTGGAGTCTTGATTCTCTGAGAAGCCTGATGATTTTTTTTTTTAACAGGAAAAAGACAAGACAATTTTACAAATTGTATTACAACAGGATGTACAGTTTAAAAAAATAAAATAAATAAAAAAAAAAAAAAAGATGGACAAAGTCTCACCTTCTCTTGAACGTAGGCCACCATCTCCGGAAAGGAGGGAATCGGCTTGGGTCCCTCCTTCTCAGGACTTTTAGTCGGAAACATCCTCAAGACCTTCTGAGCCTCCCCAGACACCTCCTCGCGCCTCAAAACACAGAACCGTACCATGTTGTGGATAGAAAAATGACTTGAGTAAATAGATACATACATACAGAGAGCGTGCCATGACAGTGGCTGGTTGGTACTCACGGGTCTCCAGCAGCGAGCAGCAGCAGGTATCTTGATGGCACATGATCAGGCCCAAACACTGTACTTGCAAACTTCATTGCAACCTGGCGAATTTGGACCTCAGGCTTTGAAAAGAAATAATGATAAACATTATTTGCCTGTCAACTACTCTTCTTAAACAGAGGTCTCCAGTCTACTTGACGCCAAGAACAATTTAACTGCTGGTTGAATTGTTCACTTGAATAAATGGTGCATTTGAAATAACTCGTTTTTTTTCCCCCTTAGGAAAAAAGCTGGTGCTGGTAAGTTGTTTGAATAGTCATTATTATTTGAAATTTGATAAAAGTGAATAAGGATTCCACCCTAAAATGCCTGATTATTGACTTTTGAGTAAAGGAACGCCTCTGACAACTATGTGGAAATAACATCCTTATTAGCTACAGAATCATCAAGCAAAGAAATTCCCCTGCATAAACTCACCTTCACAATGTATGCAGCCACCAATGCCTCCATCAAGTTCAGTAGTGCCCCCTGTAGGTTGGCATAGGCTCCAACCATCATAGACAAAGCCTCCTGGATGGCTAGACGTACATCAGGCTCCTCCTGAAAATGAACATGCAAGACTTCAAGAAACAGATTTCACAATGTGTTGCCTTATGCATAGTTGACAAGTCTAATGAACTCACCTTACACATGGACTCAAAAAACTGCTGCACCAGCGCAATATCCTTTGTGAAGAGCTGAGGCATACGGCTAGGAAAAAAATAAAAATAAAATTGTAAAATTTGAAATCCTGGTAACTGTGTTTATGAAAAAAAATGTTTTGGAACTACCTTGAGAGTTTTCCAACAGCAGAATATGCAACACATAGTAATTTGGGATCCTGTCAACATATTTTCTACATTTAGTAGGAGTAAACAAAAGTGTAGTGCATGAAAATTATAATGAAATGTTAAAATTCAAGGATTTACCTCTTTGTACTCATTAATAAGCTTGGTAAGGCCATTCAGCAGCATTAGTCCTAATGGCTTATTAGTATCGGGACACCTGAAACACAGGAAAACACATTTTTTAAATTTGTATATCCTCAAAATGTGGTTAATCTATTGAGAGAGTGGAAAGGTGTTTATTTCTTACACCATACAGATGTGATGGACAAACTGCAAGGTGAGAGAGAGCAGTTTGTTGTTGGTGTTGGCACCAAACAAACCATCATAAACAACCTATGAAGGATAGGAAAACTGAGTTATAATACACTGGAGAAGAACCTAGCAAAAGAAGAATTTTGTGGAATAAGGTGCCCACCGAACCCACCTGGATATTAGCTGGGAAGCACTCTGCAGCGAGACGGGAGCGTAAAAGATGTGGAAGGATCTTTAACTTGACTCTCGTGCTCACTGGTTCATGTTTCAGCTCATGCTTCATCGTGCCGCCCTAAAACACAATGCCACACTCGTTTCAAACACTGTAACATTGATTCCTACATCTAATCACTATCGGTGAGCATTTCAACAAGCTCACAAACCTTTGTTTTGAGAGGAACATCCCCCAGGTAAACCTTGTACATCTTGTTGATTATTAAGGGGTTGTTCCAATCAATAATGCTGGAAGACAAAACAAAACCAACTATATCTTTTTTGATTTGCAACATTTCTGTCCGAAATGTGAATGATTTTTTTTGTATGTAGCGTTTATAGCTTGACAACTGCACATCTAACTTGTTCAGTAAAAGTTAAACCACCCACCTCTGTTTGCTCTTGAGTTCCAGATCAGCTGCAGTGGCCACGCTGTGTCGGGTGTCGCTGGACGCCACCACCAGGTGCACCACCGTCTCCACTTCTGGCACTTGCTTTGCCTCAATGAACTTCACTATGCCCAGCTTACACTGTAGAGACCAAAGACACAATAAAGCCTAACACAAAGGAACGCCTACTGCAGCAACCTTAAATGATTTGACCTGCTCTAGCTGCTCAGAGGTCCACTGGGCCTCTCCTATGACCCTCTTGGCAGCATAGATATTCATCCCTGGGGGAGCTTGGGGTAGACTCTGCCCGGATGCAGCCGCCGCAGCCCCATCAGCAGAAGCCCCTTGGGAGGAGGATGGTGAAGGGCGAGTGGGAGATTCATTCAGCACAAACCTAAAGAGACACCAAGTCAATAGCTTTGATACATTACAAATAATTGCCTTCACTCTATTAGATAAGTGGAACTAAGGTGCCACATTTTTTGTAAAAGTCAGACCCCTGGGACACCAACTCACCCATAAGGCATCAGCAAGACGTCCAACATGAACTCCAGCAAGAGCTGTACTGTCTTTGGCCGCTCACTTAAGTTAAAAGGAGAAGCTTTCTTGGAGGCGTCTGCTGGATATTTCATATGGTAAAGAGTAGGAATCAGCAGGTGCATTAGGCTAAGAGAGGATGGAGAAGAGATGCAAAATAATAATTCAGTCAGGAGAGGGGAGGGGAAAAAAAGGTTCAGGTCAAATAAATAGGATTGACAAGCAGTGGGCTTCGTGATCTGGTGATCAACTTCATGCATACAGTGGAAGCTCCAAGTTCGAATGCCCCCGAAGTCACCACACGACATGTCACGAGACTTCCGCATGTCTCAGACTTTTGGGGATTTTGCTCATTTTCTATTGTAACCGTGTGAAGCACTTTATGAGTGCTCTAAGTGGGAAGTGCTGCATAAATAAAATTTATTTACTTATCTACAAGTGTGCTTTGACTCTTCTTTGTTTTGTGTTTGTTGTGATGCCACCATGAAAATGTAACAATAACAAAAAAACTGTAAATTGATCTTAATATAACATAGCAAAGCATTACACGTTTTTGTCCTGGCTAAAAAAGGCTAAAGCAACGGTAACTCTACTCAACTTCATTTGTAAAGCACTGTTAAACAACCGCAGCTGTAACAAAGTGCTGAACATAATAAATATTGAGTATAAAGCAATAAATAATAAGAATACATAAATAAATAGTAAACTCCTGCAGCGCATCCCCTGTCTTCGACTGAACTGTCACAGTCCCTAAGTTGGCCAACTGCTGTTCTGCCAGCGGCCTGTTGGTGGTCTCAACGTGTATGGAGTTTGTGGTCAGACTCCCCAGAAGAGGGAGAGAAAAAGAACTCACTTCAAGTTGGCATTTGGCCTCCAGGAGGTCCAGAGGTTTATTCGCTCGCGTTTTACAGTCTAACATGTAGCGTGAAGTTGTTAGTAAATGAGAGAGAAGAACATGTTGAAGTCTCCACTGACCAGTATGAGGGCAGCAGGATGTTAAAATTGTAATCTCGCTATCACGTTGGCGTTGGCTGCAGCGCCAAAAACTAAAGGTTGCACGAGGAGAGAAACATCTGCAGTTTTCCAACAGCCGGAAGTTCGTCCGTTGGCGGATAACTTCACATTCCCCACAAAGATCAAAGGAACAGGACCGTTTAAATCACCTGTCCCATTTAGTGCTCTCTCTCACTTCACTTTATTTTACGTTAGGGTGATGTTGGCCCGGCTCCTTGTTAAGGGCGAAGTGAAGCATCGCAAACGAGAGGGAGAAGAAAAAAAAAAAAAAAAAAAAAAAGTGCTATAGAATCTACACTCATCCTTAATAAAAAAAAACAAATGAATACACAATACAATAGAAATAATACTTTTCCATATAGGATTTGGGGTCCATTTATGAAGCGACGTAGCTGGTTGCGGTTGAGATGAGAGTCTTAAACAAACAGCAAGGGGGAAAAAAGCACAACAGCGTTGATATTTTCTAAGAATTTTCATGCGTAAAACGTTGTACAAGTAAAAATGGTTTAGCACAACACAAGATGAATACGTGTTCGACCTAAGAGGTTCCACTGTACTCTAGAAGTAAAGCAAACCAAGAACAAAAATGGCACGTGGCCTTACCTGTCCTGCTGAGGTTGTGGCTTGCCTTCCATAGCCGTTAATAGGGTGGGGGCCAACTCACACTGCTTTCCCACCTCCAGGCGAGGGTAGCCCATTTTTATGTAGATAATGGTAAAATTCTAAAGGGAATTAGGGGGAAATCAAACCACCATTTCCTGCAGTAAGATGCCTTTATTTCAAAATGAGAAACCATACCGTAACAAAGGAGGCTGCTGCTGGGTCTTGGTACTGAACCAGTAAAGTTTCTACTGGTAGCTGAATCTTAGGTCTGCTTTTTATCCTCTTGTTCAGGTGGACGAGCAGTTCCATCACCTAGCGCGAGAGACATTGTACCCAAAATGTTATTTTAAATCACTCACCAGATATGACATTAGGTACACTTGCACAATTTCATGAAAACCCCAATGTGTCTCACTGAGCTGTACTGTGCTGTGCTGATCTACGCCACTGCAAAATCCATCCGTCCATCTATTTTCTAAACTGCTTATCCTCTTTAGGTCACGAGTGTGCTGGAGCCTATCCCATCTGACTTCGGGCGAAACACTGCAAACTCAAGTCATAATAATACTAATAAACATGTTCTTAAATGTATACCTTTTTGACAGTGACAACCAAAGCAGAGTCTCATTACCGCTACCAAAGAAGTAATGTTTTTATAAATTTCTTAATATTTTTGGGAAGTGTATGTATGAAGGCCTACATGAATGGTGTTAATGCAAATTAAGGGGGCGGGGGGGCAAAATAAAGCAAGGATGCCATAGTCAGAGGCAAAAAGCCTTCTTACTTTCTTCCGCACACCCTCTTGCACACTGGAGAGTTTGAGGAGAACGGGTGGGAGAAATTTGGAGATAATGTCCTGAAGCTGATCATCCGTCTCTGCATGGCCCAGGCGCAGAAACACCCGCTCCAGTTGATCTGCCAAAAAACAACTTCCTTAATTCATTTTCTAGATGTTACCAGCAGTGAATAAAGTCCAGCTACATATAGCAGTAATTCCCATTTATTGTACCATGAGATCATCAGATGTGCCTCTAAATTAAGCCCAAATAAATTCCAGCTGCTCTAGTAGGCTTTTCCTGACATACTTTTTTTATTTCTAGCAGAAGCTTGAGGGTATTTAGAACGGTTCATAATTCCCTCAATCATGTCTTAGGTCCCACTTTCAGCTGGGAGGAGAGAAAAGAAAAAGAAAAAAGTCCCAAAACATGCTGCTGCCACCACCATGCTTCGTTGTAGCTCATTCGTTGTAGTTCTTTTGTTTAATGAGCAGTTTTGTGTTTGCCCCAAACATACTTTTTGGAATGATGGCTAAAAGGTTAAAATTTGGTTTTATTACACCAAATCTCTAAAACACATGTGTGGAAATGTCAGGAAAAGCCTCCTAGAACATCTATCATTTATTTGGAGTTAATTACTCACTTTAAATTGTGACAGGTGTGTGCTGACTCCCATTTAACATGACTTTGAATGAGATTGGTTAATTCTGAACACAGCCACATTCCATTTATAAGCGGGTGTGCACACTTGTGCAACACATCTGTAATTTATTTGGAGTTAATTAGTCACTTTAAGCCCGCGACCCTAGTGAGGAGAAGCGGCTCAGAAAATGAATGAATGAATAGTCACTTTAAATTGTGACGGGTGTGTGCTGACTCCTATTTAACATGACTTCGAATGAGATTGGTTAATTCTGAACACAGCCACATTCTATTTATAAGAGGGTGTGCACACTCTCCACAACCTCCATATTCCAGTTATTTTTACTTACCCTCTCATCAAGATAAAAATAATCTATTGAGGTGTACAGGCTAGAGGTTATTAAGTTTTGAATTTTATTATAATCGTGTTTTTTTTTTTTTTTTTAATATCAGAAAAAAACTTGCATTTGAACAGGGGTGTGTAGACTTTTTATACCCATTGTATGCCAGTGACAGGTATAACAATGAAATGCTCTTCCACTAGAGGGCAGAAGTTACAATTTACCTGTTAATACACCTGTTGCTATTCACACAACTGAATAGCATTGTCTTTGTTCAACGAAACAGGCCAGACTTCATATTGAGTAAGTCTTTTAGTAAATTGAGACTAGATCACCATTATTTCAGTACAGTATAGAGCAAAGCAAACTTATTTACATAGCGCGTTTCATACACAAGGTAACTCAATGTGCTTTACATGATTAAAAGCATTTAAAAACAAAGAAAAAAAAACAGTTTATAAACATGTAAAACAAAAAGAGAAAATAAAATAAAAATACAATTAAAACAGCATACAGTGCGAGAAATATATTTTAGAAGTGGAAATGCTCAAAAAAAGCATGGGGGGAAAATAAGAGCTTTTAACCTGGATTTATAGATGACATACTTTTAGTGACATTTTTGTTTGGTGGTGTCTTGTGAGATTTTTCGAGATCTAACCTAAGCGCATTGGCTCAATCAAGGTTGGGAAACAGTGAAATAATTTGGACATTTGCACAGCACTTCAAATGCTGGGTAAGACTTTGGGTGTAACCAGCCACCCGGCGTACACCTCCAGCTTCCTCCCGACAAAAAATCGAATAATTTCTCATGAAGTGGTGTGGAGCAATAACATGCTCGTTATCCAAGTTTGTGTGATAACCTGGTCGTGTCGGCTTGTGTGTATGCGAGTCCATTTCCCAGCCCTGCTTGCTGTTTCTTGGCACTGTTCCCCGAGCAGCGACAGCTCAAACTCACAACGCATTTCCCCATTTCTCTCACATAAGTCCAAGCTTACACGCTCACGACACCGTGCACGGTTGCGCCGAAATGTCACATACTGTCATTTGTTAAAGCGCCATGTCATTACCTCGCTGAATCAATGTGTATTCACAACGTTTGTGGCACATTTAATTTGACCATGACTGGGCAAACGGCCTTGTGACGATAGTTAGCTAGCAAGTGCTAATTAGCATGCTAACGGTTTTGCATTTTTCTCTTAACGTGGTGTTAGCTGAATCGTCTAAATTCAACCGGAGGCCAACGTCAAGCGTGCTTGTACTTATGTACGCGTAAGACAGCCATAAAAAAGGCAATGAAATGAGATGTGAAAGACTGTTAACGCAGATAGAAACTTACTGAGTTCATCCTGGGCAGCCATGTTTGCAAAGGCTCATTGGCGACTCCTACCGATCACCGAGCGTCACTGCACCCGCAGCCCTATGTGCCCGATGTGCTCACAAATCACAAAATTACACAACTTTGGATTCATACGTTCACAAATCAGCTGTCCCCTGCAATGATCACCTCTCAAAATAATGCAGTGCATTTGTCAACCACTCCAAACCACAATATTAAACATTGTTTATTAATGCGTCTTTATCAGTCAGAACTGAGCCTTGCAATGCAGTAGAAATTCATCTTTCTCGAGCAGAAGTGGGCAAACTTGTGCTCGATGGCCGCACATTTTTTTTTTTTAAACGGACAGATGGACGAGGTCATCTTTATATGAGGTAAAATAAATAAATAAATAAATAAATAAGTCGTGAATAACAATAATAACAAAAATAATCATTATATTTATAAGCACCCTTTAGGGCACTCAAGGTCACCGCATAAACACAGTTAAGAGAAATCAGGCAATACAAGAAAAACAACAGAACATGAAATATCAATGAAAATGACAAATAATACGGGAAATGTTAAAGTGAATATGCAGTTCGGGAAAAGGTGTGTCTTGAGTTTAGATTTGATTCACGAGTCTGGGGATAGTGAGGTGAGAAATCCCAACGCAACAATAACAACCCTTTGAATAATTGCGAATTCGTCTATTAAATATGCCACCTGATTATTCCAAAGGGTTCTCAATTTGGGTGCGCGCTCCCGAGAGGCTTCTGCTTTTTGTCGGCGGTCCGGTCGACATAATACCGGAATACGTGCACGCGCGACACCGAGCACTTGTCATGAGAATCAGCTGCTCCGAGCGAGCGAGGGGACAATAAACAACATCGCGGCTCACTCTTTTCAATTCAAGGTAAATTAAATTCCTTTGCTGAACAGCTCGCAGATATCTATTTCCGCAAGCTTTGTGCGTTTCGTGACTGCTTTTCCCCAAGCAGCTAAGCGCTAGCATGGCTAGCCAGATAAGTTGGCACGGGCTAATGGCACTTGGGCTTCTGGCTTTGCGAGCCCTCCTTCCGTCTCCTCATTTGCCAGGCAACTGTGGCAAAGACTGCAGCAGAGTTGGTGTCGAGAAACGGAATCACTCGCGCTACACGAGGTGGCAAAGAGTGCTAGTAGTTGCGGGCCTGTGCTGTGTACTAGTAGCCAGCTTGCGTGGTGGGACATTTAAACCCCCGCTCGGTTGTGCTCTCACAAGTTAGCAAAACGAGTGGCTGGCTAAGTGTTTCTCTGTTTTCCTTGTTTTTTCTTTCTCTCTCTCTCTTTTTTTTTCAAGCAGCCACGCGACTCCTGCTGAGTGTTTGCCAGTAAACGCAAACAATGTTTCGAATGAAGCCAAAGTGTTCTTTGATGAGCTAGCGAGCTGGGCTATTCGCTCAGCCATTGCTAGGAATCAAAACAAAACGTAGGCTAGGCAGCTAGCCGAGCAGACAACAAAGATGAGACGCGTCGATGACACTTTGTTCACGTTAACTTATACATACAAGTTTAATGACAAACGGGACTTAGTTACGCTCGTTACGTTATGTGACCTGATTGACTTGTTTTAACGACCGATGTGTCGACTGAGCTGATGCAAGCTTTGAAAAGGGTGAACACGTTGTGAGTGGGACAATGGCGAGAGATGTAAACATAAAAAGTAGCAACAGTTCATCGTATTCAGATAAGAGATCGGTTCGGCTTGAAGATGTGTTACGTAAGCACGTCTCCCGTTACAATGCGAGGCGAGACGTTGAAAAATCACAGACGTTGCAAACGGGCCGTCGTGTTTCTTTGTTTGTCGTGGGGTTGAATTCACTTTGGGGAGTGGGATGGGCGAATGGGACAAATCGGGAGAGGGTCCCGGTTGACATCATGAAAGGATTTGAGACGTCAATCCACTTTATTTGGTGTCTCCACTTCCACCCTGTGGTGAAAATGGAAATTGCATATGTACCCCATCCTGTCAAGATTCACCTCCTGTGTAGTAGTACCAAAAGCGAAATGTGCACATGATTTTTATATTGAACTTTTATGAGAATATCAGGGCCTGTGTCTGGGCATTAGAAAATAAATAGCTACAAAATTGATGATGAATAGAAGATGATTTAATTAGAATGTAACAGCATCACAGTGTTGTAATGGTTAGCACGTCTGCCTCACAGACCTAGGGGTTCGAGGTTCAAGTCTCTGCTTTCTCGTGTGGAATTTGCATTTTCGCCACTTCTTTGTGCGGATTCTGCGCTTTCCTCCTACAGTCCAAAAACATGCATGTTAGCTTAATTGACGACTTTTAAGTTATCCATCGGTGTGACGAGATGTGAGTGTGAATGTGTTGTTTGTCCAAATGTTCCCTGTGATTGACGAGAAGAGCATAAACTTAAACAAAAAACAAATAACGATTGCTCCTTCTTGTGGTTCCCTTATATCAGGGGTTCACAACTGTTTACACCAAGTATCACTTAAAAAAATACTTGGCTTTCCTAGTACCACCGTTATGACAAATATTGAAATACTGTAACGTTCAATAAAACTTAATACAAGATTCAAGGATCCAAAGACCCCTATGATGAGAAAAAATATTGTATCGCATTTTCACTTGCCCGGATGCGGGTCACCGGGGCTCCCCTCTGGAGCCAGGCCTGGAGGTGGGGCTCGAAGGCGAGCGCCCGGTGGCCGGGCCTGCACCCATGGGGCCCTGCCGGGCACAGCCCGAAAGGGTAACGTGGGTCCCCCTTCCCGTGGGCTCACCACCTGTGGGAGGGGCCATAGGGGTTGGGTGCAGTGTGAGCTGGGCGGTGCCCGAAGGCGGGGACCTTGGCGATCCGATCCCCGGCTACTGAAGCTGGCTCGAGGGACGTGGAATGTCACCTCTCTGGCAGGGAAGGAGCCCGAGCTGGTGTGTGAGGTCGAGAAGTTCCGACTAGATATAGTCGGACTCGCCTTCACGCACAGCTTGGGCTCTGGTACCAGTCCTCTCGAGAGGGGTTGGACTCTCTTCCACTCTGGCTCTGGAGTTGCCCACGGTGAGAGGCGCCGAGCAGGTGTGGGTATACTTATTGCTTAAAATCTTCTTTTTTATTTTGCCAAAGTTGAAGATTTTCTCTAATCTTTGTTTTGGCGACTGTTTACGCAGCTGTTATTCTCACGGCTGACTGGGAAGCTGTGTTTTTCATCATATTAAAAGAATTAAAGTTTACCGTTTAATGAAGTTGTTGTAATTTTAAACCCAGGTTCCAGCTGATGAGGCGCCAGGATGGCGGGAGCAGAGGTGTACACCCCTGCAAACCCCACCTGCAAGATTATGACCTTCAGGCCCACAATGGAGGAGTTCAAGGACTTCAACAAGTATCTAGTTTATATGGAGTCTCAGGGCGCACAGCGCGCAGGTCTGGCCAAGGTAGGAAGACTTGCGCATTTCCTATTCTTGTTCCCAAAAGCAACAGTTGACTATTCCTCTCTTTGTTCCTCCAGGTGATTCCTCCTAAAGGCTGGAAGCCTCGTCGTACCTATGATGACATCGACGATTTGATGATTGACGCTCCCATCCAGCAGATGATGGCCGGCCAGTCGGGCCTTTTCACGCAGTACAACATTCAGAAGAAGCCACTCAGTGTGCAGGAGTTCAGGCGACTAGCTAATAGCGACATGTGAGTATGCTGGCAATGAGGGGCGATTCTAGGATCAGAGGTTTAGGACTTAGCTTCAGCACCCCTAAAAATGGGCAAGAATTGCCCATGCTGGGCAAGAATTGCCCATGCTGACAAATTGACAATAGATTCCTCCTAAGACATAGTCATTGGTCCGCTGTCCCACAAGAACATCGCCACGCCCAGGTTCTGCCTAAAATCTCAGCTGAGGCCTGCTTTGCATGGTCTCAGCATGCTTGTTCAAACGTTAATTTGATGACATTTTATGTCAAGAAGTTACATACATTGTGCTATTTTTAGCAGTTGAGATTTCTTGGAGTGGAGATTAGATATATTTTTTTATGGTCGTCTTCTTGTCGTCAATAGCGTAAGTAAACGCATGGTGTCGATTTGCCCAAGTGTTTCCAACAAAGCTGCTGGAGGTGAAGGTTTTACTGTATGATCGTTGTGTTCCCAGTTAAAGTTCTCTTTTCCACAGGTACTGTACGCCTCGTTACCTGAACTATGAAGATCTCGAGCGGAAGTACTGGAAGAACCTCACGTTCGTTTCGCCCATATATGGTGCTGATGTCGGCGGCAGCCTCTACGACGAGGTTGGTGGAATTATTGGAAAGAGAAATGCGTATGCTTAATACGATTGTAAATATGAATGAAGATTTAAATGTACAGGCAATAAAACACTCCTAAAGCCTTAACTTTTAATGAGAAATAATGAAGTTGTAATGCAAAGGTGATTCATGTTGCGGATGTGGCTTCGAAGATATGACATGCAAAAAAACAAGTTAAGCATTGTAAAATGTTAAACGATTGTGAGTTCGCTTACTCCATATAATTTCACACGTTCTTATAAACCTTGTTGAGACTGCTCACTTTTTTTATTTATTTATTTATTTTTTTGGAATCCATACATCCATTTTCTATAACGCTTGGCCTCCTCAGGGTCACGAGTGAGGTGATGCCTATTCCAGCTGACTTTGCACGAGAGGCGGGGTGCACCCTGGCCTGAACTGATCACCAGCCAGTCGCGGCGCACATACAGACAAACACATTTCACACTTAGATTCACACCTGTGGGCTTTAATTAACCTAACATGCATTTTTTTTTGGGGGGGGGATGTTGCTACAGAAGCAAACTCCACACAGGACGGCCCGAGCCAAGATTTGAACCCAAAATCTCTCGACAATGAGGGAGACTTGCTAACCACGAGTGCACTGTGATGCCTTCTTTTAGAATAAGTTGTGAAAAGCCACAGAAAAACGAAGCAAAACGATGTGTCATGAGATGTCACGCTTCACAAGGTTCAAATCAACCGTACTTTACTCAAAAAGGTTTGAATTCTGAACAACCGCAAGGAAATCCCAGAGATTCCACTGTAACATTGTAATACAGAATCAACGCAATATTGCAAACTCTGGTCCCACGGCTAGGAGGCGACACTTTTTATTTGTATTTTTTTAGACCTTAAATCTTCTAAAAGCAGTCTCACTTTGTTTAATTCGTAGGATGTCGAGGAATGGAACATTGGTCACCTGAACTCAATCTTGGACGTCATCGAGGAGGACTGTGGTGTGTCCATCCAGGGGGTCAACACGCCATATCTCTACTTTGGCATGTGGAAAACAACCTTCTCCTGGCACACAGAAGATATGGATCTGTACAGCATCAACTACCTTCACTTTGGAGAGCCCAAGTCCTGGTTAGTGGGTGCTTTATGTGTAGTGGATAGACAAGTATAAGAGCACTTTGTAGATCAGAATGCCATGTAGTGAAGCAATATCACAACATTTACAAGAAAGTGGCCACAATGCTCGTTTTTTATTATTATTCATCTTTCAGGGTAATTTTTCGAACATAGCAAATGCTTATTTAATTCTGTCAAGTAAATAAAATTGGGAATGCAGCCCTACGGGGGGCACAAGCCAGTGCAAACTGTAGGCCGGTCCCAAGCCCGGATAAATGCAGAGGGTTGCGTCAGGAAGGGCATCCGGCTGAAAACTTTGCCAAACAAATATGAGCGTTCATCTAGAGAATTCCATACCGGATTGGTCGTGGTTTGGGTTCACAACGTCCGCCACCGGCGCCGTCAAGCAACCGTCAAGAAGAGGTGGATTGGTGGAGGTGGTGGGTTCTTTGGCAGAAAGAGAAGAGGAAAGCACAGAGCCGAGAACTGAATTTGAATGTTGGGACTATGACAGGAAAATCACAGAAGTTGGTGGACATGATGATTAGGAGAAAGGTTGATATATTGTGTGTCCAGGAGACCAGGCGGAAAGGCATTAAGGCTAGAAGTTTAGGGGCAGGGTTTAAATTATTTGACCATGGTGTAGATGGGAAGAGAAATGGAGTCAGGGTTGTTTGAAAAGAAGAGTTGGCTAAGAATGTCTTGGAGGTGAAAAGAGTATCAGATCGAGTGATGAGGCTGAATCTTGAAATTGAGGGTGTTATGTATAATGTGATTAGTGGCTATGCCCCACAGGTAGGATGTGACCTAGAGGTCAAAGAGAAATTCTGGAAGGAGCTAGACGAAGTAGTTCTGAGCATCCCAGACAGAGAGAGAGTCGTGATTGGTGCAGATTGTAATTGACATGTTGATGAAGGAAATAGGGGTGATGAAGAAGTGATGGGTAAATACGGCATCCAGGAAAGGAACTTGTCCAGGAAAGGAACTTGGAGGGACAGATGGTGGTAGACTTTGCAAAAAGGATGGACATGGCTGTAGTGAACACTTTTTTCCAGAAGAGGCAGGAACATAGGGTGACCTACAAGAGCGGAGGGGGAAGCACGCAGGTGGATTACATCTTGTGCAGACGATGTAATCTGAAGGAGTTTACCGACTAAGGTAGCGGTAGGGGAGAGTGTGGCTAGACAGCATAGGATGGTGGTGTGTAAGATGACTCTGGTGGTGGGGAGGAAGTTTAGGAAGACAAAGGCAGAGCAGAGAACCACGTGGTGGAAGCTAAGACAGGACGAGTGTTGTGCAGCTTTTCGGGAAGAGGTGAGACAGGCTCTCGGTGGACAGGAGGAGCTTCCAGAAGACTGGACCACTGCAGCCAAGGTGATCAGAGAGGCGGGCAGGAGAGTACCGTATTTTCACGACCATAAGGCGCACCGTATTAAAAGGCGCAGTCTCAGTTACGGGGTCTATTTCTGTATTTAACACATACATAAGGTGCACCGCATTATTGGGCGCAGGCATGGTAAAACATACGCTATCTTAAAACATACGCTAGCTTAAAACATACGCTATCTTAAAACATACGGTAGCATGCCTGCACGCTAAAACAATGTTTTTAAAAAGGCAGTGGGAGCAAAACTGAGTTTGGTTATACTTTATTGAAGTATTTAACAATGTACTCACGTTATTTTTTGATCAATCATCATCCACAAATCCCTCAAAGTCCTCATGTTCTGTGTCCGAAATGAACAGCTGGGCAAGTTCTCTATCAAACACGCCGGGTTCCCTCTCGTCATTGTCGGAGTTAGTCTCGTTGCCGGGGGGCTGTTCAGCAATGATGCTGGCTTTCGCAAAAGCTCGGACAACATCAAAGCAGATACCTTAGCCCAAGCATCCACAATCCATTCACATATGGTGGCGTAACTCGCCAGGCGTTGCCTCCCAGTCTTAGTAAAGCTGTGTTCGCCATCTGTCATCCATCGCTCCCACGCCAGCTTTTCCTTGTAATCTGCTGGAAGTTGCTGCGCCACGGTAGCCCTTGCCCGGATGGATAAATGGCGCCGTTTCATAAAACTAAAGCACCAAGACGGACCTCCTTGAAAATGTTCGATTTTCATTTCTTCTGCAAGCATTATTGCACTCGGTCGAATGGTGACTGTAGAGACGCTTCTACCGGCTGTTCTTTGCTCATAAATCCATTGCTCGAGTTGGTCTTCCAACTCAGGCCACCTTGCCTTGTTTCCGCGGAAACTCAGCTTCGTCTTCTTGACTTGGCTTCCTCCACTTGCGAACCATGGATTCATTGATCTTGAATTCTGTCGCGGCTGTTCGATTCCCATGTTCCTGCATGTAACTGACAGCTTGCAGTTTAAACTGTGCTTCATAAGCGTATCTCTTCGTAGGTGCCATTTTCGGGGAGGTCCTTAGCCAAACCGATGTTGTTTTGCACAATACACACCCCAGCGCTATATACCTGCTGGGGGCGTGGCTTTAGCGTCCTCCTTCACGCACCCTTTCCCCTTTACGTCCGCATGCTGTCCTAAAGCCATGTCCGCTTTTCCTCTGTATAAGCAGCGTGTCGGCAGGAAATGCTCCCAGTCAGTCAAGCGGGCAAAAAAAATAAAAAATAAATTTTAAAAAAGTCAAGCGGAGTGCTCATCACACAACAGCATTTATAGATGTTGGAACTCAGTGCACACATAAGGCGCGCCGCATTATGAGGTGCCCCGTCCATTTTGGAGAACATTTAAGACTTTTCGGTGCACCTTATGGTTGTGAAAATACGGTACTTGGTGTATCTTCTGGCAGGAAAGGAGAGAAGGAGGCTTGGTGGTGGAACCTCACAGTACAGGAAATCATCCAAGGAAAAAGGTTGGCTAAGAAGAAGTGGGACACTGAGAGGACCGAGGAGAGGCGAAAGGAATACATTGGGATGCGACATAGGGCAAAGGTAGAGGTGGCAAAGGCCAAACAAGAGGCTTATGATGACATGTATGCCAGGTTGGACACTAAAGAAGGAGAAAAGGATCTATACAGGTTGGCCAGACAGAGGGATAGAGATGGGAAGGATGTGCAGCTGGTTAGGATGATTAAGGATAGAGATGGAAATATGTTGACTGGTGCCAGCAGTGTGCTAGCTAGATGGAAACAATACTTCGAGGAGTTGATGAATGAGGAAAATGAGAGAGAAGGGAGAGTAGAAGAGGCAAGTGTGGTGGACCAGGAAGTGGCAATGATTAGTAAGGGTGAAGTTAGAAAGGCATTTAAGAAGATGAAAAATGGAAAGGCAGTTGGTCCTGATGACATTCCTGTGGAGGTATGGAAGCATCTAGGAGAGGTGGCTGTGGAGTTTTTCACCAGCTTGTTCAATAGAATTCTAGAGCGTGAGAAGATGCCTGAGGAATGGAGGAAAAGTGTGCTGGTGCCCAGTTTCAAGAACAAGGGTGATGTGCAGAGCTGTGGGAACTATAGAGGAATAAAGTTGATGAGCCACACAATGAAGTTATGGGAAAGAGTAGTGGAGGCTAGACTCAGGACTGAAGTGAGTATTTGCGAGCAACAGTATGGTTTCATGCCCAGAAAGAGTACCACAGATGCATTATTTGCCTTGAGGATGTTGATGGAAAAGTACAGAGAAGGTCAGACACTACGTTGTGTCTTTGTAGATCAAGAGAAAGCCTATGACAGAGTACCCAGAGAGGAACTGTGGTACTGCATGTGGAAGTCTGGGGTGGCAGAGAAGTATGTTAGAATAATACAGGACATGTACGTGGGCAGCAGAACAGCGGTGAGGTGTGCTGTAGGTGTGACAGACGAATTTAAGGTGGAGGTGGGACTGCATCAGGGATCAGCCCTGAGCCCTTTCCTTTTTGCAGTGGTGATGGATAGGCTGACAGATGAGGTTAGACTGGAATCCCCGTGGACCATGATGTTTGCAGATAACATTGTGATCTGCAGTGAAAGCAGGGAGCAGGTGGAGGTACAGTTAGAAAGATGGAGGCATGCATTGGAAAAGAGAGGAATGAAGATTAGCCGAAGTAAAACAGAATATATGTGCATGAATGAGAGGGGTGGTGGGGAAAGAGTGAGGGTACAGGGAGAAGAGATAGATTAAGCAGATAATGAAGAAGAAGAAGAAGAATCACCTTTTATTGTCATGAACATACACGCACACAAAATTTCTTCTCTGCATTTAACCCATCACAGTGAACACATACACATGTTAGTGGAACACACTGGAGCAGGGGGCAGCTGAAGCGCCCGGGGAGCATTTCGGGGTATCAGTGTCTTGCTCAAGGACACCACAGCCTTCAAAAAAAAACTTCAGTTTTTTTCATTTATGGCTTTCCCTGCTATTTTTTGTACATTTATTTTATTGTAAATTTAATAGTCCATCTTCTTGTAACTTGTATAGATATACCTGTTAACCTGATTTGGTGCTGGGCTTTGCTCACCTAGTGTTTGATTGATTACTTTTGAGGTGGCTGCCTGCAATAAGTGATCGTATACCAACTCAGTGGAGACTTCATTAGGTACATTAGGTATGTTGCAGTGCATTTCTCCACCAATGCAAAATAATATAATAATAATAATAATAATAACAGCAATAATTAACATTGGTAAATGAATGTCTCTTAACAGTATCAGTCAAAAATGAGCATTATCTTCAGCATTAAGTTGGTAACTAATCAAATCAATTGTACTCATGTAACACCTATACTCAAATTAAAGATGACGTTTAGAGGGAACACTGTATTTGTACATTTTTATTTGTATTTCTTTGTCAGCATGTCTGTCTTTCCTTGCCCCGGAGCGTATTGTGAGCAGCCGCTCATTAGAGCAATATGCTCTACTTCCAACTGTGCAGGATCGGTGTCAAACCCCCCCAACACACTGCATGACCCCAGGATGGGGCATCTTAAATAAAGATGCATCCCTCACAAGAGCCTCTTTACATTTTATCCAATTATACCTGTACTGAGTTTATTGTGTCACGTCTATGTTAAGTCATACGATGCTGAATAGCCAACACATCTCCAAGGGGGGGTGTTAATATTTTAGAATTATGCCCTACTCCCTCCATACGTTCTCACTTGATGCATTTTTAGACGGCGCAACCCTAAAATTAGAGGCGAATGTGAGGTTATTCTTCCCGCGTTTTCTCTTTTGCTTTCCACTAGATGGCAGTCTTTAATTTGCAATACCTCTTTCTCCTGTTACAGCAAGCGATAACAATCTACATTTTTTTTTTTAAATCACAACTTTGTCATTCTCTCTCTCTCTCTCTCTTTCGCCTAACAGGTATGCCATCCCTCCAGAGCATGGGAAAAGACTGGAACGTTTGGCTACTGGTAAATTTTTATTTGGATTCTCCTTATAGATTAAGTGTCAAAGGTAATTGAGTAAAGATTGAATAACAGTTTCACTATATTTATACATTGAAAGAAAGAAAAACACTCGTGATTGAAGTTTGGGTCATTTTGGAAAGACATTGGCTTATTCCTATTTATAAAAAAAAAAAAAAGAAAAAAAGAAAAAAAAAATCACCAAAATGTAGCTGCTCTGAAATCCAAATGTCAATTTAAATTGTAAGCGTCTTAAAATATTACACCATCTGTTTTTTTTTTTTACATTTATTTCTGTATTGAGAAAAGTCCCTTAAATTTTTGCGTGCATTTCTGTGTGTTATCAGGTTTCTTTCCGAATAGCTTCAAGGGATGTGAGGCTTTTCTCCGTCACAAGATGACTCTAATCTCACCCTTTGTACTGAAGAAGTATGGCATTCCCTTTGATAAGGTGAAAATGAATTTCCGTGCCACTCCTTTCTTGCCATTAAAATTCTCATTATTTATGAACTTTAAGAAAACAGCTTTTCCTGCCACTGAAATGAGCCGTGCCTATTTTGTACAGAGTGCAGATATCGGCAGTGGCTTACTTTCATTCTTGTATTTATTATTTCCTTTCATTGATCATAAAAAATACACAGCACTGTGTATTCTTGCACACGTCTTACTATTTCCCACTCTCAAATGCAAACTTTCAGATTACACAGGAGGCTGGAGAGTTCATGATCACCTTCCCTTACGGCTACCACGCCGGCTTCAATCATGGTTTCAATTGTGCTGAATCAACCAATTTTGCAACCATACGATGGATAGAATATGGCAAGAACGCTACACAGGTATCAGATTAACTGTGATTACCATAGTACTGCAGTAGTTTATACGTATCACGTTTCAACACAATTGATGCATCTACTCATAAAGTCTCTGGGAGGGAGAGTGCTTATTCAGAAATGGCTGTTATTTGTACAATTGCACTATAAATGATAAATATTTAAAAGATCAATACAAATAACTATTTTATATTTTATTTTATATTTTATTGTACAGTGAATCCCCTCTTAGTTGCGGCTTACTTTTAATACATTCACCTATTCACGTTTCTGTCTGTGGAACCCATCAGCTATTCCCTGAAGATCTCACCTATTTACATTTGTTTTGTGTGCTTTCTATAATACGCGAAGATGCCACAAGATGTCGCCAAAGCCTACTAGAAAAGTAGCGCGTCAAGGAAGCATGTTCAAGTGATACTGTCGACTGATGGGGAGGAGTTTTTTGCGAAGGTTATGGTGTGTTTTCACCGCATGTGTTTGCGCTCAAGTTTTGAAATGACTTATTTTCTTTTAGGAGCAATTTTGCTCATCAATGGCTTTATTTGAGGATCAACTTTAGAATTTCAAGGAGCAATTTTTTTGCAGTCAATCAATTCTGTTGATTAGGGATTATTTCGTTCGTAAAAAGAGATGATGATGCCGTAATCTGTATTTATTTTAGCTCTAAAAATATACAAAAAGTATTCTAATTAATTCTCTTTCATTCAATTTAAACACAAAAAATATGACCACATGAACAGGGGAGTTGAACGTAATAGCAGCTTTTATTATGGCATTGTCGATTGCTGTTGGCTAATTTTCGAGGCCTAGACTTTGAGTGAAACACGTCAAAATCGAAGCATCAGGCAGTCCCGCAGCCGACCATTTTCAAAAGTTACCTTACCGATAGGGGTGGATTGAAGCTGTCTGCCGGAAATGCTGAGGGGATATTCTATACTACGCGCTTTCAGATGCTGATCGCTGGTTGCACGTTTATGCAATCCATCTTTCTTCAGTAACGAACTGCCGACTCCCTTGATAGAATTAGTACAATAGTTACAGTTGGATACAGTGTTTTTTTTTTTTTTTTTTAAATGTCCGTTTTAAATGTTATCTTAGGCAAAATTAATGTATGTCCTTCTTTTCTCACCTGTAGTGTACTTGCAGTAAGGATATGGTCAAAATATCCATGGAGCCTTTTGTAAAGAGGTTTCAGCCTGACCGCTATGCCAATTGGATGCTGGGCAAAGATTCTGCGCCCATCGACCACACACTGGCTACTCCCAGTACAACACCTGAGTTGCAAAGCTGGTTGCACAGGCGCTCCAGGACAAAATCCTCCAATAAAAGGTATTGTTCCTCTTTTCACTGTTACCTTCGGTATTTGCGTGATGGTGTTTTTTTAATGTTGTATATTTATTACTTATCACATTTTAGTGCATGGTACAACTGCATGTTTTTATCTCGCGTCTCCTCTTAAATGTTGTTTTCTTTGCTCGTTCAGCAGCAGCCATTCTCGAATGCGTTTAAAACGTCTCAGAACCACGGAGGAGCCTGTTGGCCTAGATGACAGTGCTCTGTGCAGCAGCAAGAGGAAAGGCCTGTGTGGTCCGCCTGGGCCCAAAGTGCGACGGTCTCTCGAAGAAACGCCGTGCACGTCAGAAAAGGCAGAGGAGGAGGAAGGGGAGGAGAAACATGGAAAAAGGGAGACCCGACAAAGCCAGAACTCTCTTCAGCTTTCTGGTAAGACTTTTTATATTAGCTGTTTTAAATTTTGGGTATCATAGTACTAAGTTTCCAATGTGGCATTGTATTTATTTTCCTTTATGTTGAAAAAGTGTGTCTAGTGACATCATTGCCGATTCATTTTATGCAGCCTGCTATGCATCTACAGGTCGCTGCAGACAGATGTGTGTGGTCAAAGTAAACCGAGTAGAGAGCAACACTTTGAGTTTCCCGAACATGGATCTCCGAAACTCTCAGTCCAGTTCCTGCCCGTCCCCTGCCTCCTCAGCAAAGCACAACTCGAAGGCAGAGACTGACACTCATAGTGACCCTCAAGAACCCTCAAGGCCTGAGAGCAATGATAGGACTCCTGAAGGACTCAGAGATTGGTCTGAGCCATCTCAAATGCAGCTAGGAAGGAACACGTCAGCGTGTTGCCCTCCTGAACCTCAAGACCTCTTACATTCTCAGGACTGTTCTGCCATGGACACTCCCATGGAGACCACCACACACACCTCCTCTTCACACACAACAAGCACCTCCATTGAGACAGAGATGGGCTTGTGTCCTTTTGATTCTGATGCTCAGACAACAAACTTATTGAGTACAGGAAACACTTCAAGCCCAGAAGCAAACACTAACAGCAGCATGGACAACGCATCTGGAATTTGTGCAAACTCATTTGTTAAACCAGAGGAATCAATCACTTTTGACCAAAAACATATCTACCCGCAATGCACTGCAGAAGTAGATTATGATACAGACCCGAAGCCAGTAGAGGGAGGTAGTTGCACATCATGTGTCCCTCCTTCCTCTCCAGGACATGACTGTGTCTTGGAAAACAGCAGTTGTGAGCAAAGTGTTTTTCCCCCATTGCTGCAAAGTAGTGCAGCGGATATGCCACACCTCACTCCAGAGCCAGCAGATACATTTGGGATCAGTCCTCTACCTCCTGTACTGACCCAAGAGATGCCCTCCCTCACCCCAGCTGATGATGGGCTACCTGCCATGTCAAAATCTTGCACATACTCCCACCAGTTTGCACCTGTGCTCCAACGGGAGATGCCAGGAGGTGCGCCATCCTCCCTTGGAATGAAACAGGAAGCGACTGAATCAAGGATTCCCAAAGAATCTTCCTGTACAGAACAAATCCATGACTGGCATTTACATTCTGCAGATCATTTTCAAAGCACAGCAGATCCAAGGCTAGAAATTGATGTGGCTCATGTATCTGGCAATGACATCCACAAAACATCTGATATTGTACACAGAAATGTTGTAATGTCTGAACTAGGGGCAGAAAATCACAAAGTGGTTGGAAATATTGGAGAGAGGGAGGTCTCCTACCGGCTATGTCGGAGCGTTGCACTCCAAATAGAACAACATTCCAGCTTAGCGGAGTTAGCAACAAGTGATAAAGAGCAAGCTCAAATTGCATCGAGTCAAAGCAGCGTTGGCCCTCTTGGGCCTGATTCCTCAACCAATAAACGTCCGTCCTCTTCAATCCCACAGCACCGTTATTCAGATTTAGAACTCAACTCTCGTTCACACTGTACTTCCCAGAGTCCACACACGGAGCCCAAATATGACTCCAGCAGTATTTGGAGGAACTTCAACTCCCAGAGCCCTGCTGTGCTCATCCAAAGCCTCCAACCAGATCCCCCCTGTGACTTCACCCATGACCCCATACCATACACTGTGTGGACGGAACCCCAGTGCAAAGAGGTCACACATCTGGAGGACCCTGGAGAAGAACTACGTGAGAGCCAAGACGGGGACGCTGGACCTCTTACTTGGGCTCAGCTTGAGCCCACCTCACTACTTTCAGTCACTGCCGCTGAGGATGTGGAGTTTTGTGGAGATGAAGGGGAATCCGATGAGCCCCTCGCTTCAAGCAGGGTGCTAGAAAGACGGATACAGTCCCCTGTAGGTGCAGTTTTACCTTCGCTAATGAGTGTAGGTGAGCAGGATGGGATTTCTGACCTGGAGGAAGAGGAGTCCGATTTTGAGGATGAAGAGCAGGAAAGCAGTACCAATGGGGAGGACAGCAGTGACTCATCTGATGAGGATGAAAGTGATTTAAGTAACTACGAGTATGATGAATCAGCCTTGGAACCTGGGGAGGTTTGTGCTGTGAGTGTTTTATCAAGCCGTCCCCTTTATGTCCTCTTACACAAAATTGTGTATTCTTACTGATTCCCATCCGCCTTCCTGTTCATGCCAGTACCCTGCTCTGTCAGTAAAGAGAACCACAAAGAGCTGGCGTCACCCACTCAGGAAACCCACTGCCAGAGCTGTACCCACTGCCGTCAAACAGCAGGCTGCCAGTGATGATGGTCAGTACGCACACACAAACGCACGCACATATGGTTCGTTGAGAGGTTCTGTTGAGGTTTTGCTTTCAAAAGAATCAGACAGTGACTTGTATGCCAAGAGCTAGTCTCATCCAGTATGTGTGGTTTGTGTTGCACAGCAGGTGGTACCAAGCCAGAAACCATAATCATTTGGCTTCTTTGGTTCATTGCAGTGAGCCGGAAGACAAGTTGGATTTGATGACCAAAATCATTATTCAACATCAGCAACATAATAGCGCACACCATTTCCTTTGTTTAGGTCGTGAGGCTATCAAGAAAATTACCTCAGTTGTGGATAGACTTTGTCTTAATGCAATGAACAAGAAATCAAAGTAATGCCAGGTAGCATTTGTGCTGCTTTTTACAACCACTAAACCATTTCCCTGCTTGCCTCTCCTCATTTTTCAAATTTTATGTCCCCCCCCAAATGATCCCTCTGACGTCAATGTGTGCATTAAGCAAAAATGATTTACCTCTGTGTCCCATTATAATAAAATACCCTTGTGATATACACTCCATTTGTTTTCATGGTTCAGAAGCCGGAGGGCCCTAGATGATCAACTGTGGATGCACGTATGCACACACAATCACATCCTTCATCTCCATGTTACTGTTTTAGGATCAGTCATTTAGGCTCCATCTTCGCTGTTTACCCCTGCGCAACAATATTTCCATGGCATTACCACAACTGACAGGTCTGTTTTACGATGACAATGGAAGCTTTTTGTCATTTTGTCTAGCAGCTTAAGTGACGGAGTGGATGTGACGTAGCAGCAAGACCGTTTTGACTTTTTAATTTTTTTTAAATAAGAAGTCACAGGCTTAAACTGAATAGATAATTACGCACACGATGATCGATGTCCATGTTTCCAGACCTCGATCCCCCCGAAGCAGATGAGGAGGATGAGCCTGAGAGTGAAGCGTGGGCGAGGCCGCTGATCTACCTGTGGCAGAACAGGAAGAGCTGCTTCATAGCGGAGAGGGAGTACAACGCTCATGCTGCCAACATGGAGCCATATTGTGCCGTGTGCACACTTTTTATGCCCTACTATCAGGTGAGCTGGTGGTCTGCCTGAAAATATGTCCTCTTGATGCATGTGTGAGTCCATTATCATATGCATTGATTGCAAGATGGCCACTATGCATTACCACACCTTAAATATTGCTGTTCTTTCACCTTTAGTCACTTAGTTGGTAATAGAGAAATCAATACACATGGATCACTTTGTGTCAGACTTAATGGTTTCACCCCAAAAGCCCCATTCAGGGGGCATTTATTTCGCACAGGAAGTTAGTGTGTTTTTTTTGTTGTTTTTTTATAAACACATCTAATACATAATACACACTACGTCTAATCATCAACACACTACTTATTGGAATCAGTTTTAAATTGTTTTAGTACTATTAAGTAGACCAACATAAAAGAGTTTGCTTCTTGCCCTTGGACTCACACTTGCCAAAAATGCATCATGAATTGTCACACCATACTTTCTACTTCGACAGTACAGTAAGTACAGTATTTCTCAATGACTTTGGGGCGTGTACTGTATTTACTCAACCACAGAGAGTACCAGGCATTTATTAGAGAAGAGGTTTTTATTTATTTATAAATAGATTTAAAAACCATTTGAATCATTCTAGTATGGTAATGTATCTTTAAACCAAATGGGTCAGAATGAATGACGTGTCTAGTAAGACAAGTGGTGGTAGCAGATGTCCTCGTAAAGCAAATTACAGCCACGTGGTGGCACCAATGCAAGCTTTTAATTGAGGAGCGGCGTGGAGGACGCATGTAGCGAGTAATTCATCCACACCCGTCTTATTAAAGTGTAGGCCAAACTTGTCAAATATGGTACACTGATACCTAAGTTTGTAGTTATTAGTGTCGTTTGTGAAAGGCTGCTGCAAAAAACTGTTAATGCACTTCATGTTATCTTGGTATAATGAGGTTTGAGAAAATATAAGTCTGACTTGTTAAGATGATTCATGCCAATCAAATGGGTTAATTGTCAAGTCCATCCATTTTCCGTACCGCTTATCCTCACTAGGGTCGCGGGTGTGCTGGAGCCTATCTCAGCTAACTCCGGGCGAGAGGCGGGTTACATCCTGAACTGGTCACCAGCAATTGCAGGGCACATATAGACAAACAACCATTCACACCTACGGGCAATTTAGTCTTCAATAAACCTACCACGCATGTTTTTCGGATGTGGGAAGAAAACAGAGTACCCTGAGAAAACCCACGCAGGCACGGGGAGAACATGTGAGGCCGGATTTGAACCCGGGTCCTCAGAATTGCGGGGCAGATGTGCTCACCAGTCGTCCACCGTTCCGCCCTATTTGTCAAATCTTTCAGTTGACGCAGAATTAATGTATTGTCCTTTTTCCAGATAATAAGCCACAACTCAAATGGCGACTGTCTGAATCATATTTTGCATCTTAGTCATCATGAGTGATGGTAATCACATTGTTTTGATCTTATAATTATCTCAATGAGGAATCATTCCCATTATTTGCCACCTGCTAAAATAACATTTTATTGCAAGGATGGAGAGGAAACATGTTATTATCCACTACTTTGTTGAAATGAGGAATGTCACAAGCTGGTTTCCTATCCTAGGGGGAAGACAAAGCAGAGGGTAGTAGCCCAAAAACTGCAGGAGACACATCAGCCTCTTCCTCTCCTAAGGAGGGTTCCGCGAATTGTTACCGGGGTCCGAGGAAATCCAAGCCCCTGATCCCAGAAATCTGCTTTTTCTTCCGTGAGCAAAACTGCCCTCCGACTCCCACCAACCCTCTGCTGCACGACGATGGCACCTCCCCTCTGCTTTCCTGCCAGGGATGCTGCCTTCAAGTACACGCAAGTATGTATCATCCAATTCAGATAGTATAATCTGAGGGAGGGCGCTGCAAAGTCTCAGGTAGACGTGGGTGCTGCAAGTACAGTTAATAATTTCAAGACTTCACAGTTTGTTTGCCACCTACTCCACTGGGAGACATTGTGATTTGGTTTCTCCATCTTGTGCTTCTTAGAGGGTCAGTGGGTTTAAGCTCTTGAGTCATTTCTTCTGAAAATTCCACCCCCTCTTCGAGGATTTAAAGTATATTATTTCCCTAGTCAACGGAACGAGGGTGCATCCTCTGTCTACGCCTCACATACTTCCTGCTCAAAAGCTCCAAGTCAGATCCAGAAGCCTTCAGACCCACTGTGGGAAACCTTCAGAGTCTCTCCGTACCCGATGTCTGTGTACCCGATACATATTCAAATCCTTCATTCACACACTTTTAACTGCCATCCAGTTCACACACATTCTTCCAAAATCTTAAGCCCTTATTTGGTCGGCACATGCACGAACACACACACTTTTAAGATCCCAAAATGTTCGTCCGCAGCCTAGAAATCCCCCTTACCTCGAAAATGACATAGCTTATCCTTAAGTCGCTTTCAATCCCTGCCATGCCACCAGTGTTGATCCCTTCATGTTTTATCCTAGAGGGTGTAGGTGTTATTTATGCGGTGTGCCTGTTTGCAGCTAACCACTGCACACTGTGTGCGACACGTTAAGTTACTCTACATGTGCGTGGTTGCAGAGTGGGATTGCAGTCTGTGCCATTTGACGCTGATGACCATACCACAAGTTTGGTTTCAAGACCATCTGTAAGCTTGGGTGGAAGTATATGTCGCTCTCTGTTGTTACTTGATCGCTGGGAAGGAAAGAGAGTTGAAATTGGACGTTATGCTTGGTTTGGTGATGGATAGCAGAGGAAAAGAACCGAGACATACAGTCATACACTAAGCTTTGTTTATTGCAAATAAAAAGTCTCCCTCATAGCTTGAATGTCCATATCCTTCCTGGTGATTTTGAATTTTAAGCAGCCGCTTGCTTTGAATAGAATCACATTCGCCTCACTTTTATATCCAAAATATTTTTCTTCTTTTAGACCGCTGACACGTATTTTGTTTCATGACACATTTGTTCTGCTGTGTCTAACCAGACAGACAACAATTCACGCAAAGTGGCTGCTTTCATATTGTTTGTGTCTTTGCTGTGTCAGCCAGCCGTGCCATATGGGTTAAAAAAGACCAAGCTGCATCAATGGAAGCCTATTGTCTCGCATGCAGTTGCGGCAAGGAGTTTGGGTTGAGGGGATGCAAAGAACTCTGATATATACATCACAAATACATCAGTCAACCAACAAGGGTGCCGAGAGTTTTTTTTTTTTCTTTTCCCCGTGTTGTTGTGTGTATACATTGCAAGTCTTTTTTTTTTTTTACTCTCCTCGACTTACAGTAAAGTTACAGTCACAGTAGAACTTCATGTCCATTACAAGTATCGATGTGTACAGCTGCATAATATCCTTATTACAAGTCAATTTGCCATCCCAAAGGTATGTGTTATAGTAAATTATGACTGTGGTGGGGTGCGACAGGGGGAACGAGTCCATCCTGATGCTGTTATTTAAAGGTGAAATGACCACATATTGTTGCCTTAACTGCACCGACATTCGCACACTTTCGATCCATAGTTCCCTAAGGCTGCCATGCTTTGCTTTCTTTGCATAATTTAATTTAATTAATACCTGTTCAAAGTCTTGGGTAACAGTCTTATTTTCCTTCTATCAATGTGTCTGGCAATTGGTTTCCTATTCTCTATCAAGTGTTTTGTTCTTTGTAAAAGACTCACATAGCTGCACTTTAAAGTAGATTATTATTTCTTTCCTTCTCCATTTTCCACTTTAAAACAGGAAAGTGAGTTTGTCAGGAGCATAAGAAAGTGCAGACACTGAAAAGAGAAAAGAGCCAAAAGGGAATTAGAAAGTCACATTATTTTGAGTTACTGCTGTATCACAACAGCCATCTCTTGAGTGTCATGTTTTAAAAACATTTGAGGGAATTTAGCTGTCAGGGAGTATTATAGTCAACATTGTGGCACGACATTGTTGTCCTTAACCGACTGCAAGTTGTGGGGAGTCTTCCGGGAAATCCCCTGAAATAACATATTCATAGTTGAACAGCCTTTTAGAGGAACATTGGGTCATTAAATATTATGTGGGTTGTATATTTTGGAGCTCAAGTGTGACTAATTCTGTCTTCCTTTAGGTTGCTATGGTGTTGCAGCAGATGACGCCAGCGACCAGTGGTCTTGCGATCGCTGTGCAGAGGCCATCTTTACAGCGGTAAGCACATTTAACAGTAACACTTTGCTGACAATTGATTGTTTTTTTTTAGCTTATTAATTGAGATTTCTAAACCCTTTGTCATAATGCTCACCTGTCCTCTCACAAAGACATTGCAAGTTGTTTATTTTGGGGGCTACCTGACAAAATAAGCTTAAATAACCGTGAGTGCACCTTTTTGGTATGAGCTGAAGAAAAGAAGCTAACTCTTGGAACTTTTTGAAAGTGAATCCCTTTCAGCATGAAATCATTTCCCATGAACCAGACTCAGAGCCACACATGAAAGCATCCTAGTTAAAACCTTCTTTTGCTTTCTCGTCTCTGTCCTCAGGAATGCTGTTTGTGTAACCTCAGAGGCGGAGCACTGAAGAAAACCCGAAATGACAAGTGAGACAAGCTTTGGTTCTGTGATTAGTTCAACAAACTCATCTCTGATCCCCAGAGCACGTTTGAATGTCTTAATCACACCGGTGTATTCATTTGTGTGTGTGTTGTGTGTAGATGGGCCCACATCATGTGTGCAGTAGCACTGCCAGAGGCGAGGTTCAGCAAGGAAGCCGAGCGGGGTCCCATTGACACGAGTAGGATCCCCATGCAGCGATACAAACTGGTGAGGAGCTCTCCCGCGCATACGTAGATCCAGTGCTAGAATTCCCCAGGTCTTTAAGGACAGGCTTGCTCTAATTAATGAAGTGTTCACGGCTCCAATTAACGATGTGAGACGAACATGGCCTCAATCAAAGCGAGATAATTAACCACTGGTAGTGCAAGCGGGGCTTGTGTTAGTGCAAATGTCCGTAAGTGTGTGTGGGTGTGCTTGCATCTCCTATGTGTGTGTTTGCTTAATGAGAGAGTCTCAGTGCGTCTCAGCAGACTTGACATGTTGCCACCATAGTTAGCCCTGTGCTCCAGGCGCCATGATAGCTCAAGACAAAGAAATGTAGTGGTGAGGTCCTTCCTCAGCTCAAGTGGATAACCAAGATGAACCCTGCCTGCTCATTTCACCTTGGATTAGAGTCTTAAAAGGAAGTATTATCGTGTATAATGATCAGCTTAAGGTTGTAAGTACAACTGTACAATAATAGACAAATGCTAAATCTCTGTTCACATAAACACATTCACATTCATTCATCACACAAAATAAATTCAGCTCACGTAAGGCAGTAAGTAATGTCATTGGACATGTTCTGCTATACAAATTATAATGTACAATTATACTATCCAGCCATCCATTTTCTGAGCCGCTTCTCCTCATTAGGGTTTGCGGCTTGCTGGAGCCTATCCCAGCTATCATCGGGTAGGAGGCGGGGTACACCCTGAACTGGTTGCCAGCCAATCGCAGGACACATACAAACAAACAACCATTCGCACTCACATTCACACCTACGGGCAATTTAGAATTGTCAATTAACCAACCATGCATGTTTTGGGGATGTGGGAGGAAACCCACGCAAGCACGGGGAGAACATGCAAACTCCACACAGGCGGGGCCGAGATTTGAACCCCGATCCTAAGAACTGTGAGGCAGACGCTCTAACCAGTCGCTCACCGTGCCGCCACAATTATACTACTGTGTATTATATATATTTTTGAAATGTGGAAATTGGCTAAAAATATAGCAGTGAAGCAGTTTTTACTTGTTTATTCACAGTTTCTTACTTAAAACCTTTCAGCATTATGACATCTTAAATTAAACATTGTCTGATCATTTTAGGTGCTTGCTAAAAGTGAGCCCAAGCAATATAAACAACAAAACAGTATTGTTGGCACTGACGCTAGCTGTGCCCACACAACGCGACAGTGTGTCTCACACTAGAATGAAAAAAGAAGATCAACTAAATCTGCTTAATTTCCTGCCATACCGCCCAGTGGTGAGACCATGATATAATGAAAAAAACAATAATAAAGGAACTGTAGTGTTTGCGCCAATGCTTGTGCAAACAAACACAAGTAAGATAGTCTGTGGTCTTGAGTCGCCATGGCGATGACAGCCAAATGAGTAAGCCGGATTTTTCTGAGCGTGAACGTACACTTTGGAAAGACCAAGTGTATGTACCACGAACACGAAGCTGTTCTTGTGACGCTGTATCACGACATATTTCTTTAAATTGAGTGAAATTAGGGATGTTATAACCTTCTTCTTTTGTTCAGCCTGTTCATTCTACATCCTCCACGTGTTTTGAGGCCAGCACTTGGACCCGTTGCCCCTGTCGCACCCCACCACATTCATAATTTACTATAACACAACACACACTCACAGGAGCGCACCCGCACACATCCATAATTTACTGTGGGAATGTTCTTAACGCATGGCTCAACACAGGCACCCGAATACACCCCAGAGAGGCACAAGCATTGCGCACAGTGAGTTAGCGTCATATGTGGATGCTAAAAAAATAAAATAATGTTAATGCTCTCACACTACTTTGTGGTCTCATGCACGTTGTTTTTTCAACAATTACTTCGCACAGATACACATCTGCTCATACACAAACATGAAGACACATCATTGGTTGCATGCCTGTTCCAATCTCGTCACGCTGGCTTCAATAGATAGACGAGTTGCTCCGGCCAGCGCGTCAGTGCATCACCGTCCATAATGGAGGAGGTGTGGGAAAAGGCCTGAGGAAATGTAGGCCAAGTTAGTCATCAAGCAAGCACGCAGTGAACGTCCTTCAGTTCAGAAATAAATGTGCAAAGCAAAGGAGACCACATTAATAAGAGAAATGCAGAAAGGTTAACATTTTATATAAAGCATTCATGTAATCGTTTGGACTACCTTTAAACAAGCAAAAAACGACTTTTTAGTTTTCTTTCTGTATTTAATACCTCCTGATCCTCAGGCGATAGCTGTAAAAGCAGAGCCGACCCCGCTGGAGAGGTTATTGATTTCTTTTATGTTTGTTTGCTGCCTCTTCCACCAGCACTTCCAATTCTATCACTTCAAACTTCATTTTGCGCTTGCAGTGCTCTCCCAAATGTTCCATGGTGAAAACATCAGAGCGACCGTAAGCGTAAAACCCTTTTTGAAAACTTGCCGATAGACACCACTTTTACACCTACTGCCAACAGTGCGCGCAAGCTGTTAGTGACCACATGATTTAGCGCCTGCAATTTGGGATCTTAGGGAATTTCTTTTGTAAATGGTAAATTAGGCCCCATGTTATTCATTGCTTTTGTTATCTTAGTTTAATTTAGTTAACTTCATACACTGCCTGTACAGTTAGTTAGTTAAGGTAACGATGGTGACAGTTTGACCCCTGAACAGATGAATCCTTTCGTCCATCCATTTTCGATAGTGCTCATCTTCGTTTGGGTCGTGGGTGGGCTGACTTTGTGCATAAATCGGGGTATATCCTGGACTGGTGGCCAGCCATTTATAATTTTAAACCAATTAGAGGTTGAGCAATCTTCTGTAATGTTTTCACCATTTTGCATTTTCATGTCCTATTTAAAGACCATGCAGACCATTCCCACTGATCATATAGCTCCAGGAATTTGATAACATGATGTGATGCATCATTAGCGAAGCCACGTTTACATATCGATTAGCCAATTAATTCCCATTTGACCTCATCAATCCTCCTGACCTCTTCATAGGCTATATATATATATATATATATATATATATATATATATATATGTATATGTATATGGTATCTTTCATTTAATCTCCACATGCATATTTATATAAGGGTTCCTTGGAAATAATTTATTGACTAAATGACATTACAAGGGATGTGAAACTGCACCTCGAGACACAGCAAGTGGGCCTTAAATGGACTGGGAAGGGATGCATGCAAGCAGAGGCAGCCAGTAGGGCTATAATGGGAGAATGTCGTCATTTTTTCCTCCTTAGTGGGAGAGCGGATGATTTGTGGAGAGCGGAAACACCACAGCGACGGGTTTGGACTTGATCTGCTGTTTAGTGAGCGAAAGTGGCCAGTAGGTGCGAGTGTGTTTGTGCACAGATGCATGGTGGTAGCGTGTGTGTGCATAAACATAGCATAAACACTGCTGTGCCGGATGGTTGTGGCGACCTCAGATGATGTCATCTGATTGCTCTTATTTGGGGCTTTCCTTCGATCGTAACGCTGGAACAAGACATTTGTGTGGACAGCATTGCCGCTTGGCTCTCTTCTCATCCATTTGTTTATGTACACTGTGGTTTAAAATGACGTTAGCGATTCAAGGCACGACCACAAGCTGACTCACTTTATTGTCTTTTAATTTGTTTTTTCTGTTGCTCATTCTCGAGGCCTCTCAAATGAAATGCAAAGCAGGCGTATAGCCCAATCCAAAACCACACTGTTGATGATGTTTAGGTGCAACACAAAAACTCAAAGACGCAGAGTTTAAGATAAGACTGAGGAGATGCTTTGCTCCAGTATTTTTGTAAACTGAATTTAATTTAAGAACAAGTTATAGTTCCCTTGACTGTCAATCAGGTTTTTGGAAAGCACCATCAATGATGCAATGTGTTCGTCATCTCTTCAGCCAGTCATGAAACAAAAATACACATTTTAGGGAAACTTGCTTGAGTGCGTGATGAACTTTTTTTTAATCATTTATCAGGTTTGTTTTGCACAAAGCAAAACAAATGTAGTCTCGTTGCTTTTGGAACAGATCGCAAACATTGACGATTGTAACATTACATGCGAACATTCCACTACATGCATCACACGATCCATATAGTCAATTAAATAAACCCTTTTCAAAAAAAGTCAATTTTTTAAAACTATTGAATAAAACAAATACAGTACTTTGCAAAAGTCCAAGGCCACCAGGAGATTTAAGACCAAAATTGTTAATCAAAATCCAAATATATTTTTTTAATTGGCATATTCTGGCTGGAAATGACAAAAATAGACGGGAAGTGAAGCAAAATATACGCCATTCTCATTGTTTCATTTTCAAAAGAATATTCATAGTGCAAATGTTAGTGGACAATTTTAAGGAAAATGAATTTATCTGCAACTTTTTCCGTTTGCACCTCTGTACATCTTTTGTTGAAGTCTCTTGTGTATTTGTAGCATTATGTTGGCCTGTATCAGTGCTACTACTGGAGTGAAAAATGTCAATAAAACAACCTCAGGTGGCCTCAGACCTTTGAACAGTAACTGTAGGTTTGACACTGAGGAGGCTGAATATTCTGATTGGCTGACCTAATGCATTTTTTTCATGGGACACAAGATAACTTAAGCAGAATGAGCTGGTCGGCGACAGTGGCTGTGTGGTGTTGACAGTATGCTGTGGTCTGTATGTGTTCACAGAAGTGCATCTATTGTCGTAAGCGCTGGGCGGGGCAGCGGCAGGCAGGTGCGTGCATCCAGTGCTCGTGCGGCCGGTGCCCCACCTCTTTTCATGTGACCTGTGGCCATGCCGCCGGGGTTGTCATGGAGCCTGACGATTGGCCGTACGTGGTGTCAATCACCTGCCATAGACACCAGTCGCGGAGTTCTTCGGCTGTAAGTTGTAGGACAGCTGTTTCCTGCTACTGCTTTGTGCTTATTTAGCACAGGTGTGGCAACGCAAACAGAGGGCAGTAGTCTAAACTACATCAGCGCCAAATGGAAAAAAGTATTGGGACACGTGTCCATTAAAACTAAAGGGAGCGAAAATGTAAGAAAAGAGTTGGTCAGCTTTTTGGGGTTTATAAGTTTATATTTACGCTGATTAATTTATTTGCATATGTTTTATCTCTAAGGGCCAGTTCACATAAATGAACACAGGAAACAAAAACAAACAAACAAAGAAACAAAAAAAGCTTCTCTGTTTTGGGTTTACTGAAACTTGAACAAAACCTGGACCTGACCCCTTGAATGCAAATGAGTTGCCGAGGTGCAGAATTGAACTTGACCAGACACCATAATTGTCCGTTCATTCACTAATCGCTGCTTTTTGCTCTCCTTCTGAATTAGAAACAGCGGGCGTCTCAAGCGTCCATCTCGCTGGGCCAGACGGTCATCTCCAAGCACAAGAACCTGCGCTACTACAGCTCCAAGGTCACGCAGATCACCTCCCAGATGTTCTACGAGGTCATGTTTGATGATGGCTCCTTCTCCAATGATACCTACCCTGAGGACATAGTGGTGAGGATGAGGTTAATTAAGTCCACATTGGAAAGGTTTTGCCAGCCCTCTTCTAAAAAACTAAAAAGATTTGAGAAATGAGGAAATGGATACTCTGCGGCATTTAGCTTTGTAATGTAATCGGGGGCTAATCCAAAATGGGCTTCTACACATAAAGTGAAACCTCTACGGTTGAATTCACTCCAGAACGCTGGGCGACATCCAATTTGGTCATATCTAGGAAATAGGAAATAGAATGAATCTATTCCAGGGTCAAAGAGTCACCGTTCTAAAACCTTTACTAACTCTGCAGGCAATTTTTCAAGTGACGTTTTAACTAACTTAACTAACTTGAATTAACGTCATCAAGTGTAAAAAACATACATGAAACCCTGTTAATAGTACATACCGGTACAATGTAAAGCCAAACCAAGAACTTGGAATGCAAAAGGTGAGTCAAAAACGGATGCCATGTGAAACGGTGTCAATTCACTTGCACGTGTCCGCAGGCAAACACCCCAGGGACTCTTTTCACTGGGTGAGGGGCCACTCACTTATTGCGACAAATAACGCATGAATATGCGACTTGCACTTTAAAACGTCACGGCAGCAATCTCCACAATTGAGTAATGCATGTACTTGCAGAAACTGTCCGTTATTTGTGTTTGTACTTTTAGAGCAGAGATTGTGTCAACTTGGGTCCTCCTGAAATCGGAGAAGCCGTTCAGGTGAAATGGCCCGATGGGCTCTTCTATGGTGCCAAATATTTGGGATCCAACGTGTCCTACATGTGCCAGGTACGATGCACACAAGTGACCCACTAACACACTTACCTCCCTCTTTTTATTTCCTCTGCAAATGCGAAAGTTTTGTCTCGCGTGGAGTCGAGTGAGTGCCTGCAAACTAGTTGAACTCCCTCGACATCGGCGCCATCGTGACTCCGTCAACATGTTGAGGGCCATGTGAGAATAGCTGGAGGGAGAGAAAAGACACCAAGTGCTAGCGAGCGTTGTTCAGAGCGAGAGCTGATGGGGAAGAGAGAGCCGAGGATGAGAAGGATGTGACGACCTGCATTATTCAGACTCTCTGAAATATTTACCAGGCTCACAGTCATGCAGCCCCCCACTTAAAGCTTTATTTAGTCCAGCTGGGCGTCAAAAGTTAGATATGCACTAATGCGTCCGTGACGCACTCGCTCGCATAAGTTGAGATTCATTTCAAGAAGTTAGTTCAAGGACTTCTTTCCATTGCTACATAGTTTCACATATTTCTTTGTTTCACCTCCCACTTCATTTGTGTGTGTGTCAGGTGGAGTTTGAGGACGGCTCTCAGGTACTGGCAAAGAGGGACGACGTCTACACTTTGGACGAAGACCTGCCTAAAAAGGTGCAGCACCGACTTGTAAGTATTGTATTAACACTGCGTGACTTAATACAGTGGAACCTATGGAGTCGAACACTGTACAAAAGTATTAGTGGGAGAGCGGGTCGACTTTAAAGTAACAATTTGAACTGCCATCATCCATGACTTTCAGATATATTGGGCATGTTTTGCTTTGGAGTTACAGTACAATGTGTGTTTTTTTTCAACCCTTATTCCAAAACAAGGACCACAATCAACCCGGGGTGTTCAGAGAAGAAAAAAATAATATGAGTAGGGGTTAAATGGACTTGTCAACTAGTCGACTTTGCCACTCCCCATTGACGGTTACAACTTGAGGTCGACTAATCGCCACTCGTGTTTTTTGTGGATCAAAAATGAGACCGGAAGCAAAATATGCAAGTCTATCCTAAAATATAACGAAAGCAGAAGTGCTATGCACGGCCATCGGAAAAGGCGACCCCTAACGCTAGCTGACGAGCAGCCTTAAATCTTCACGTCGGCTGTCACCAGACACCCTCCTGTGACAGTGAAAAGACAGAATGTAACGCCTGCGAAAACAATGAAACGGAGACGAGCCGTGGTCGATCAATAACCTCTTTCTTAGAAAAAGAATGGTTAGTCTCGTCAAACAAAACCTCCAAGTAGCGTTCCTCTCTAGTCAGACTGGAGTCGGGTGGTGCAAGGAGAGAGAAACCATTGCGTGCTCGGAGCCCTTTTGGTCAGTCGGATCTTGTCAAACTCTTGCAACAATCCACGTAACAGAACTGAAGGTTTGCTCCAATATATTCTTGAAAACCATTCCCTCCTCCTTTATTTAAATTTTTTAAAGATATACTATTCTTATATATATTGCATCAAGTTGCGACCCTGTAGTTGTGTTGCTTGAATTGGTGTTAGTTGAACAAATTCCCACTGTACCTTGAAGGTATCTGAATGTGATTGTTTGAGCGAGTGTTTGAATATGATTGGATGAAGGAGTCAGAAGTGACATATATGCAACTGAGGACAGCAGAGAGAGCAAGCGAGCTTGTTTGGAGTTTTTTTTAATAAAAAATATATACTGTATATCAATGACGTCATCGATTAATCGGCGTTGGCTCGACTATCATCACCTTAGCATAGACTACCAAAAAAAAAAAATCATTCAACCACTAACGGGAAGTGAGCGGCCTCGCGTTCAAAGCACCTAATATCGAAGTTAGGTGCTTGCGTCGTTCGAACCCACAGCGCCACCCCGGTCGTCATAGTGACAACATCCGCACTCACCATTGGCTCAGCAGTAGTCGGGCAGTCGGATAACACTCACTTGCATCAGACACACGTTAAGACACCTGCAAACTGTTTTGAAACGGGAAAAAAAAAATGCAATTATGTTTCATTTATTATTTCCGATGGGGAAAAAAAATTATTCTAGCGGTCGAGGAACAGACCGCGTTTGACCTCAGCGGTACCGCTGTACTTTTTTGTTTGAAGACATGATCGGGTAATTGAAGCTCGCCTCCCATATTTTCCATTGCCAGTCCACAGCCTCCAGCATGCGTTTCCAGGACGCCTTCTTCACCACGCAAGGGGAGCGGAAACGGCAGCGAACTCCCAATTCCCGTTTCCAAAACGACTACGTGGCCCTGCCGGACCTCCGCGCCACTGCCAAAAGCACATGGGAGCAACACAAAGGGAAAGAAAAACGATGGGGGCCTGACAGAGACAAATGAATGCACTGAGGTCACAGTCGATGCGTAGGTGTGCGTGTGTGCTTGAGATTATATTTTTGGGACTGTAAACTATTTCCCAGATGTCCCTGTGACCAGCCAAGGGGTTCTAATGCATTTGTAAATTCTACGTCAAGGATTGTTGGAGGAGCATTGCGGTTGGCCAGCTGGACTTTACAGAAAGGTTACTCGAGGACGTCGTCTCCTTGTGCTTTCACATGCGTCAGGGAGAACAAAAGCGAACTGTGACTTTACATTTGTCAATTTGTTTTCTTTTGACATGAGAAATGTAAAGTGTTTTTTCTTAAACAGCTTGCCCATGGTAGGTTTTTGGAGGTCTTTTATTTCCAAGTTTTGATTTTTGAACATTTCTGCACTTTGCTGGTAGTATTTTCCTCGGGTTTCGCCGTCTCCCCACGCATGTTTAACACTGTCGCTTGGCTGCGCCAACATGGCTTCATCTCTGCTCTTCTCGTTAGTCTCTTCGATATGATGAAGGATTTGATCATGACAAAAAATACATGCACATTGAGATTAGGAATTTAAAGAAAAGAGTCAATGTTCTTGACAGGCAGGAAGCCATGCCAGC
Organism: Phyllopteryx taeniolatus; assembly: GCF_024500385.1. Classification (NCBI taxonomy): domain Eukaryota; kingdom Metazoa; phylum Chordata; class Actinopteri; order Syngnathiformes; family Syngnathidae; genus Phyllopteryx; species Phyllopteryx taeniolatus. The sequence goes on along the minus strand of NC_084505.1, from coordinate 29,201,079 downwards.
GTACGCCCGACGAAACGTGAAATGCTACTCTGTTGAATGAAACTCACTGTTGAAATTATTTAAATTTGTATTTATTTTTGTGCTTGCTATAGTTGAACTATTGCTAACTGCTGTAAGGAAAGCAAAATAAAGTGTTTTTTTTAATTGCCAATGAATGGGACTTTTTTGAAGAATGAAAAAACGTGTCTCTTTCTTTGTATTCGTAAAACAAGGAAAAGTTTTTGTTTTGTTGAAATAAAACTGTCCATCTATTTTCCATAGTGCTTGTCATTGGGGTCGCGGGTGAGAATGAGCCTGTTGTGGCTGGGTTCAGAAGGGTTAAGGTTTCAAAACGGGGTTAAGGTTTCAAAACGGTTAAGGGTTTCAAATTAGCGTTTCAAAACGGTTAGTTTTCAAAGTAGGGTTTCAAAACGGTTAGTGTTTCAAATCAAGGTTAGGGTTTCAAAGAATGGTTTCAAAACAGGGTTCAAGACACGGTTACGGTTTAAAATTAGTGTTTCAAAACAGGGTTACAGTTCAAAAGTAGGGTTTCAAGACAGGGTTAGGGGTTCAAAGTAGGGTTTCAAAACAGGGTTAGGGTTTCAAATTAGGGTTTCAAGACAACAATGTTAATCCTTGGTTCTTCCCTGGAGTTCCTTGAGAACCCGCCAACACCTGATTTTGTCTCAGGGTTCTTCTGAATGTCCTTTTGCTAAATAAGAACATACAGTCCTTCAAGAAAAATCATTTGGTCATCAAGATGGTGTCGTCGTACACTCACCTGACTTCCCATTGAAATGAATGGAAATGCCATTCATAGGTTCCAGCCCCCCCACCCAAAAACAAGCAAAAATGTTTTCATGGGGAAAAATAGCAATCCACAATATTGTACTGTAAAAATGACACGAAGTAGAATGTATGTGTCTCAACGCATCGATTGCTCAGCCATTGTACTGCGCTTTCTGGTGTTGCCCGCCTTGGCCACCTGGGGGCAGTATAAGACGGACAGACAAATATACTGTACTCTCGGCTCATCCGTATGGCACAAATATGAGTCATTCTTTGCAGAGGGTAAAGAATATATGACTACGACTACTGTCGTACTGTCGGTCTACACGTGTTGCTGAACCATTATGTTCAATGTGTTGCTTAATGAAGACCGTTCCAGGGTGTCGACAACCTTTTGCTCCCCTGGTCGCGTCTCTCATGGTTTCTCTTCGCAGTCAACGCGAGATCAAGCCATAAATGGATATCGTCGCCTCAGGGTTTTCGTCGCTGTCTCCGCCACGTCGGTGTGCATTTCTGCCGACGCTGGAATAATCCGCCTGTCAACCTGACGTTTCATTTGACTCCAACATGTCAATCCTCCTCACGCGTGCTCGGGGAATATGACTTACTCCCAAATGGAAGGAAACAATGAAGTATTTCACAGAAGATATCAGAATCGTTGCTGGCCGACTTGGATTTGACGTTTCAAATCTCCTCTTGGAAAAAAATAAAATAAAATAATAATAATAATACTCTGAAGGTGCAAGTGAAGAGCCTCATCCAGATGTTTTCAATTCACCAACTTTCACATCTACCAGATGTCCAATGGTGTGCATATGGTTTTAGGTTTGGATGTGGTTTAATCTTGAATGCTTGTCTGCATTTGTGTTTAGTCATCGTTTTTCTGCAGGTTGTTTCGTGTTCGCGGCCTCTGCTTGGAACTCTTCTCATATGTTTTGCCTTGTTCCATCCCAACAAATTGGACGACTAATTCATACAAGAGATGGGAGGAAAAAGTGTAATCAAATCACATTTCATCACTAAATGGGAGAGACATTGTACCCCTTTAACAATTTCAATTGGTTTACATCATATTATAATTTGTATTCTAATAACGTTATTCCCCCCCCCCCTTTTCAAAAGATTTTAACTGTAATTAGCATAAAATTGAAAAAAAAATACTTCAAACAGCTCAAACTAGATACAATATAATAAAGTACATACATGAAAACAACTTTAAAAGGGAAAATATCATTTTTTAAATTGTATATAAATAATAAATATAACACCATTATTAAACATTTTCTGTGATTTTTGGGGTATAATTTCCTACAAAATTGAAACAAATGATTAAAGGCCTTGTTATGCACACATGTGAAAGCCACTCTCAAATGTGTCCTTTCAAAAGCAACAACTAATATGCAGTAATTATTAGATACAGAGCCACAAAACAGGTTCGGTGTCTTTTATTTCACTTGAGTTTATTTGTAACAAATGAAACTTGTGTCGACAAAGAACAGAAATCCATACAGACCCGTGTGTGTTTTTTTTCATCCTCAGGTTTGCACACACTCTGACAACCAATGTAAGAAAATAAAAAAAAAAAGCACTTGTTGACCCGGAGCAGAAAATGAAAAACAAACAAACAAAACAAAAAGTTTACATATACAGACCAGTTGGAGGTGACTGATCCAAGCAACACACCATTATTTTCATTTTTATATAATTTATAAACTCCAGTTTTTAATCCATCTACATGATACATTGGGGGGTAAAGTAGAACACGTTTATCACGTTTAACTCATTTGTGGTGCAACAAAGCCACAATGTGATGTATTGCACATATTTCTGTGCCATAAACTGATTTCTGGTGCAATCTTTTGTTATATCGCTCTGTATATCTGAGATAGTTCACTTACTCTTCATCATTTAAGAATTTCAATTAGTCTCTGTGTTGGGTGTTATTTACATATACACAACCGTGTGAGCATTGCAGCGTCCATGATGAGCTAGTTCAAGGAAACTTTTCATCTTTTTTTTTTTTTAGAAGGGGGTTGGGGTGCGTGGTCGGGGAAGGGGGGGGGGGCAACAGAGATAAGAGCATTTAGTGCATAGTACAAGAGAGAAAGTGCACGTCTTCCCATTACAGGTGCGACCAACGGGGCATCTCCGAAGTGGTACCATGCTTACAAAAACAACACCGGGGGCACCAGAACGGTGACGAGGGTAGGACAAGCAACGCTGTTGCCTGCGGGATTTACTCCTGTATGCACAAATGTCGTCATTTCGCTTTTTTTCCCTCTTCGATTTGACAATAAAAATGTTTTGATTTCCTCATATAGTGGCCAGATATGACCCATATTTATATAAAATCGTTCTGATATTATTCAGATGGGGAAGGGGGCGTAATTAGAGATGTCCACATACATTTTGGAGACAATTGGTCACAGTTTGGTGACATTAAGATTTTTTTCACATTAAGCATTGACTGCACTGACAAGGGGATAAAAAAAAAAAAACCCAAAACAAAACAACTGAAATATGTCACACTACTTCGCAAAATTCACCTATCGTGGGGGTGGGTGGTCTGGAACCTATACCCCCGACCCCCCACACGATAAACGAGGGATTACTGCAAACCCAGGAAAAAAGAAGATAAAAAGCATAGATAAAAACAGAAATGTCTATTTGGGGTGCGGCGTTTATTCGTTCAATCAATTAAAGCGGAGGCCATTATTTGAGGAAATGCGCCGATAGCATCACCGCGCACATTTGACTTATCAAACTAATCATATCATTTACAGCTCATACGTTGGAAATAAACCTTTGTTTGACTCCTTCAAAACGATATGACTGCATTCCTTTCAAAGTGATGAGTATGACGAGCCGTTGAAAAACAAAAGAACACCAGCAATTTTCACATCGTGGAACAGAAAAAAAAATCTCTCTCACACACGCACACACATACTGACACACACGCGCGCGACACAAATATACATAAGTGTGCATACGTAAAATACACAAGAACCCTTAAACGTAAGTTTATCAAAATAGGCGTGTAATATAAGGCACTAGAAATCTAAACTTAAACTATTCATTGGGGGTTGCAATCATTCGTTAGTTTCCTGGTTACCGTGACGACGACACTGTTTACGTGGGGCGGCGGACTCAAATGTTTAATAGCCTCGTGTCTGGGACATGATGCACCATGGGTAATATTTATCTTCATCGTCATCATCATCATCATCATCATGGCATGTGACTGCAGTGAGTGAGTGGACACAAAAATATATCGAATACGAATCTACTTATTGCACACTGAATCAGACGGACACACGAGCCAGTGGTGAGCATTCCAGTGAGAACATCGTCTCGACACGTTTCCACAATTCTTGTTCTAAAATCTAGGTGAAGTTTTAAATAGTTTTTCATTCCTCACCCCCCCGCCCCCCAAAAAAGAAAAACATTCCGTGCACTCTACGGATTTGTGATCTACGCTCTTTCTTCTCTCTCTTGATTTACACGCATTAGTGGAGAAATTTCAAGGGACCGGCTGGTAGCAGAACACTTTTTAAAACTGATGCTTTGCTCCCCTAATACGAACCAAAACAAATCCATCCCTATCTAACCTGAAACACTCAACCCTACGCATACTTCCTAACCCGAAACCCGTTCCCTGACCCTAAATCCAACTATAGACCAAAATCCAGAACCCTAAACCTGAACCTAACTATATCCTGAAACAGACCTTAACCCTGAACCCTAAATCATCCGGCAGGCAAAGACTTCATCGATTTGCTCATGCAAATAAAAGCGATTATGGAATAGTTGTTCGGGGAACGTTTCTGAGAAACTGCAAACCCCAACTGCATCTGATTGTATTTCTTTCAGAAAAATGATAACATAAAAATGCACAAAAAAAACAAAGTATCACAAAAGGATGACTGTGCCTTTAGAAGAGAGCCCACTTTTGTTTTTGTTTTCAGAAAATGATATTTTGTTTGTGGTGGGGTTGGTGCTTTTGAAACCTCTCACAATTCCCTTATCTTAATCTGTGAACAATTAAGTGTAACTGGTGCTTTTTTTTTATTACTATGTGATAGAAATGTCTTCTTCATTTATAGGAAACAAGACTTTGCTTCCCTAAAAACACCCCCCCCCCCAAAAAAAAAGGGGGGAAACACTTCCTGGTGTCCATTGTGGGTCCGTGTATCCTTAAAAGTGTGTGCTCGGTGAGTTTCCACTCTCCGGTTGGCAATTCTCCCGTGCTCCAAAGTCCCACTTTGTGTCCGTCCACGAGGCGTCCATATGATGGATGCCTTCGAGTTGGTCTAAAGATAGAAAAATCCAATGTCCTGTGACGTTCTATCAATCTATCCATGTCGGTGATGCTACACTGGTGGTGGATGAGGTGAACAGTTCCACACCCGAACAATGTAAAGCAACCTGGGTGCTTAGAAAACAGCACTGACTGAAACAAAGACAACGGAGATTCTGATCAAGCATTGGAGCGAGTTGCTTCTTCGGACTGACCAATGGGCGTGTTTGGGTCAAAGGGCGGGTGGAGACCCCTTTGTCAAGCAGGTCGCTTATGGCTCAGTTAGAGGTGCTCTTTGTGGGTACGAAGGACGCCCCTTTTCACTCTGCATGTTTGTGGCGCCCTCTTCATAGACACGTCGCCGCCCAGCGCATTCATCCACAGACGAGTGGATTGGGGGGGGGGGGGCGGACGGGACGTGCCGCGACACATTTATGTTGCATAGTGATCAAAGCTTCCCAGGTACTCCAGACTAGCACGGTAGCAGAACTGGTACTGGTCCTGGAGGAGGCACAACACACCGGTGAGAATTGCAAAAAAAAGGCTGAGAGAAAAAGAAAAAGTCACTGACCTCTGTTTGAACGGTGGCAGGCCTCTGCGTGCGCAGCATCTTGACCGTCTGGAAGATGTCCACCACGCCCTCGTAGCGCATCCTCTCCAGCACGATGCTCAGCGTGATGAACACGCCCGTCCGGCCCACTCCGGCGCTGGTGATGGGAGACACGTGGTTACGGCTCAAGAATGCGCCGGTGCGAGGTGGCAAAGGTGGAGAACATCAGTTTCTGCAACTTGCTACAATTTCCATCGAATTACAAATGTACACTAAATGGAATTATTTGAAAATTTGCGGGTATTTGATGGAAACTGTATTGTGCAGCTGAGACGGTTTGAATTTTTTTTAAATGTTAGTAAAATTTAACTGGAATGTTTTGGGGAACATTGTGCTTAATTTATACAAACTGTGCGGAACATTGTGGAAAATCCTGTAAAATGTCCATGGGAAATTTAGGAAATATTACTGTTTTCTAAAAAAAAGAAAAAAAAAATTGGAATTTGGAAATTGCCAATTTTGTACGAATACAATGTCATAATGTCAATTTGTGATTCAATTTTTAAGGAAGGGGACCGGAGGAAGCCTCGGGATCCCACCGGAAGAGCTGGAGGAGAGGGAAGTCTGGGCGTCCCAGCTAAAGCTACTGCCCCCGCGACCCGACCTCGGATAAGCGGTAGAAAATGGATGGATGGATGGATGGATGGATTAATCATCAAAATGTATTCAAAGCTAAATTTTATGGGACTATATTATATATATATATAGAACACCAACCAGAGTTTTTTTTTTTTTTACCTGCAGTGCACAGTAATTGGTCCATCCTGGCCAAACTGTTCTTTAGTTTTATGCACTTGGCCAATGAAATCAATGAATCCCTCCCCCGACTTTGGCACTCCTTGTTCTGGCCAATCAGTGAACTGGAATTGACGAACCGTCCGCGATTGGCCATCCTGGAGGATAGAAAGTTGATCTGCTTATTCCTCGCGGACCTTGAAACGACTCATCACGCACGTGTGTTCCAGACTTACTCTGGCGTCGGTGACTTTGAATTCTCGCAGGATGTATTGAGGCATGTTGTACTCGGCCATGGGATCCACCACAAAGTACTGGTAGCGAGCTGAGCGCTCCGCGGGCCAATACTGGTGACATTTCTCCTGCACGGACACAACACACAAAACTCTTCATCACTTGCGCAAGACTCCGTACGCCCGGACCAATCGACTTTTGTCTTGCCGTGTACTTTTTGTCGTCATTCCTACAGGATATTGCTTTACTTCTCAAACCGCTACTGTGCGCTGGTCCTTTCGTTTTGTATCAAACTTTTTGATTACAAATGAAATACTGTAGTCAGTTGTACCCAACATTTTCTCAGGATCGCGAATAACATTTTTTGGAGCAGTCGTGTTACCGGAACGCACATCATCTGCTCTCATTATTGACTCAAAGGAAGAATGTGGAGCCAATGAAATCAAAGCAAGTATAGATCTTACAATTACAAAGGACAATAACAGGGAAATTAAAGATTTATTTTTGAACATTAGCCCAAGCATATTCCTTTGTGAGTCCATCTCTCCCCACTTAAACACAAGACGGCAGCTGATGTCTCACGTGTCAAATTACAAAAATAAAGCCAAAGTCGAAACTAATATGAGCATATTGGATTGTATTATATTCAAACCCGTACATATTTTCAAATCACTAGCAACTTTTGGACAAACAAAGTTTGAGAAAAATCGGCTGTAATGAAAACAACGAAAAAACCATGCTATTAAGTTTAGAGTCAAACTGTAGGACTGGGCAAACCTTAAGGGTGCTTAAGGGCCACATTTGATTTGTAGATTTGCAGACGAGGTAAAAGTTAATAATGCATATCGTCGCTGTCGGGCGGAATCCCCATGTGTCCAAATATTTTTCATAAATGCTCTGTCCCCACTTGGTCTGTTATTTTTACGCATTATTAACCAATTTTAACGTGTTGAAAATAGCTTGAGAAAAATATATCAATGCTCTTGTACGGGCAAAGTGAAGTAAAACTTCGCCTCTTCTGGTGTTCGACCATTTGAATCAAAGACGGCATCATAAATTAGCAATTTTTTAAAGCGTATTAAATTAGTGATTGAACATGATTTTTTTTGGGGGGGGGGGTGTTGTGTTGATGTTAATGGGCAATGGTAAACAATAGCAATATAAGGTATAATGCAAACTTGAACAAAGCGGTATTTACATAATCCATAAAAAAATATTAATGTAAACATTTTACTCTTAACAATACTTAGATTTTATATTTTATTATGTACGATAAATTAACTAACTAAAAATTTAATTAGATGAATAAAAATGAAATGAATGCATTTTAATTAACCATTTTTAGGAAAAAAAACCCCAGCTAGAATAATGCAACAAATATTACAGGACACTTACTTGGTGGGCCGAAATAAAGTCCGCAGGGGACCGTATGTGGGGACTGGGCCATACTTTGCCCACCTCTGATCAACAGTGACAGAAAAAAAAAGCGGCGTCCTTACTCGTCCCATCTCCCGCAGTTTGGTGAGCATGACAACGATGGTGGAGTTGTGTTCCCACAGCATCCTCCAGTAGTCCTCCGTGGTCTCCGCCAGCGGGCCTTGCGTCGCTATGTAGGCCTTCTGTTGCCTGGAAACACGCTCGGGGTTACAAACCAGGGCGCCGCCGAGGAACCCGAGAACCATCGGACGCGTGTAAGGGGTGACCGACCTGTATCCATCGATGAAGCTGGCGTTGATGTAGTCCGACCCTTCCACTCCTCTGATTGGCTGCAGGGGGACGCGCGTGGTCTCGTAGGGCATGATGTTGACGAGCCTGTTCTTGAACTTGTTGCACGGCAGGTTGGCACTGACGAAGCGCGACGTGTGGGCCTTGGCGCTGGCCAGACGCTGGCACGCAAAAGATGAGGTGTGGGCGAAATGTAATATATTTTAACACTTATTAATTCATGAATTAACAGTATTCACCCAAAACAGCAGAATTCTCATGTGTGTCATTTAAAGTTGAATACACTTTTCGCAAACCACATGCTGTCTCGCTGTACATGTGTGACCCTCAACTGATCCCGTAGCCTCGGAACACACACACACACACACACACGCACACACACACACACACGTACTTTCTCACACGTGACCAATGCATGACGTCTCAAAAGGAGAGAGAACAACAGCGACCAAGCGGAGGGAAACCACAGACTCCAGAGGGAGTGAAACAATACCCCTCGCTTGGTAACAATAGGGTCTCGCAAAAGAAGCTTCCAATATTGGTGGCTAAGGGAATGCTGTGGGAGAAACAGACATACTTGATTTTCTTTAAGACAGAAGGAAGCAGGAAAATCCCCGCAAGTTGATTTTGCTACTCTCAAGTCTGGTTTTGATCATCAACAATCAAGATGGTCTTATCAAGACAATTCGGGACAAACAGAGCATTGTATCTCTTAACAACATGAGAATGTCCGCATAAAATCATGCCCAGTTGGCAACCAGTCGTAGAAGTATCCGAAAAATAAAGCCTCTGAAGTCACAAGCGACCGCTGTCAAGCATGAAAGATCCATGGTAGGTGAGTGAAGGATTGTTCCGTCTTTTTGGTGAAACATATTCTTCCAAAGAAATACTACATTCAACAAGGGCTGTTAAGGAAAGAAAAATAGACAGTACATCGGAGGTTTTGGAAAACAAGCAGCATCGCATTCAAAGCAGTCGGACTCCAGCGTCACCATTAATTTATCATTCGCAGTCTTTTTTGACCGTTAAAGAAGTTCAAATGTTGCTTAAACCCTCACCTTGTGGAGTTATTCAACTGTTTATGATTGCAACTGTTTAAATCATCAATTAGTACCACATTGAGTTTTGAGTGAGATTCACTAAGTGCATGTCGCATTTACAACTTCAGTAAGTATTTCCATGTGTTGGTGTGCGGTGCCTAGCGACACCGAGATGGAATCTGATGAATGAAGAAGCGCCACGTTTTCCATCAATGCAAGACTGGAAAGACATGTCGGAGGGCGCAGAGTTCATTGTGATTCTTTGGGGACTGCTGCCGCCGGAACAGGAATCGTGGGGCATCCGCAGAGGAGATCAGTGAAACTTGAGCTTGATTTGACTGCATGAAGATACGACCTTCTACTAAGAACTCCCAATTCTGAGACAACATTACTTCTTTTTTCATTGGCTAACCACACTTGCGCCCTAAAACCGTCACTAAAACGGTCTTTTCCTTTGAATCACAAGGTAAAATCCCATAATCCTTTTTAATTTCAACCATTCGTCCGGACTATATGAAGACTCTCAGAGGGGGTCTGCTGGAACTGAAAGAGCCTCTGACAGCCTCAGGAAAGATGCTGTAAGAGAGCGTCAAGGTCAGAAAAACGGTTTGTCCTTGCCAAGAGGGTTCCCCCCTAAGATTTTCCAATAAAAAGCCACAATATGAAGAGTGGCAAGTTTGGTCACTCACAATTCCAAGGACAAGAAAGTCTTTTCCTCTCATTAAAGTCATTTGACTCTCTCCGTAATTTATTTGATGCAATTTGCAATTCGGCGGCACGGTGGGTGACTGGTTAGAGCGTCTGCCTCACAGTTCTGAGGACCGGGGTTCAATCCCCGCCCCCCGCCTGTGTGGAGTTTGAATGTTCTCCCCGTGCCTGCGTGGGTTTTCTCCGGGCACTCCGGTTTCCTCCCACATCCCCAAAAAAACATGCATGGTAGGTTAATTGATCACTCTAAATTACCCATAGGTGTGAATGTGAGTGTGGATGGTTGTTTGTTTGTATGTGCCCTGCGATTGGCTGGCAACCAGTTCAGGGTTTACCCGCCTCCTGCCCGATGATAGCTGGGATTGGCTCCAGCACCCCCGCGACCTGCGTGAGGAGAAGCGGCTCAGAAAGTGAATGGATGGATGGAATTTGCAATTCCTCAATTAGGCTTGGACGTTAAGTTTAAGGATCACTAAACTCATGTCTGTGTGTTTTTTTTTTCTTCCATTTTTTTATTTTTTATTTTTAAGAGCTTCAAAATCATATGATATGACACGATGCCAGCGGGGAAGTAGCAGAGTTGTATAATGGTGCGTCAATTTCACAGTGGGAGTGCAGAACCTCTGCAGAGAACAAATGTGAGGATTTATTCAGATTTGATAATAACCGGCCATTGGGAGAGTCGTGGTTGACATAGCGGACTTCTTCCGGCAAGTTGCCCTACAGAAAATGGACGGATTGATCTATTCTAACTTCCTGTGTGCGAAGAAGGGTACTGTATTGTTGTTAACTGCTCACCTTGAACTCCAGCTCCATGCCGGTGACATTGTCGCCGGGTTCAATCTGCGTCAGCCTCTGGATGTACGAGTACAAGTTCCTGGCGGGGACCTCCGTGTTCCCGCAGGTCACGGCCTCCAGCAGCGCGTCGTAGATGAAGATATACTGGTCCTCCGTCTGGACCATGTAGTTCCTCTGGGAGCGCATGAGCGTGACGTGGCCGTAGATGTCCACCGTCTTCTCGTGCTTGATCCGCTCCGCCATGGCGTCGATCACGATGAAGCAACCTGTGCGACCCACTCCGGCACTGAATGGGCAAAAGTTCATTTTGTGTATCTTTGAACCCTCTAAATTCTAAAGTTCTGGTTCATCATTTTGTTTTTGAAAGAAAATATATATTTTGTGTGTGTTGTGTGCACAAAGCTGGCAAGCCACCAGTGGGCAAAGATGCTGAGTGCAGATGAGCGCCGAAGATGATTACATCTGAGTTTAAGACTTGCGCAATCTGACTTAAACCAAATTCTGATGCAAAAACTGTCCATTGGTGTGGTTGCGAGTTTTATGAACTATTTGTCTAGATGTCCGCTGCGATTGGCTGGCAACCAGTCTCAGTTTTCCCACTAACTCTAGCCCAATGCCATATGGGATAGCCTCCAGCTCACCAACAACCTCAATGAGGACAAGCGTTATAGAAAATGGAAGGCGCGATAAATAAATAGCCATGTGCCAGTGGAGCCCATGAGAATTCCGCACTTCCTCACACGGCAGCAAAGATGCCAACCCTGTTAAGTTCTTAAAATGCCCAGACATCTCTGTGTGCTCTCACCAAACAGAGGAACCATAAATTGTAAAATAAAGTCAATCATTTCCAGACACGACTTATACCAATGAAAAAATTCATGATAGGTGTGTTTTGAAGGGTTTAAAAAGACCACAGCTGCCTTATTGACTGCCTCCCATTTTGTCAGTTGTTTTTTTTTGTTGGCATAACTTGCAAAACCCACCGACATTCCTGGCATTGATCTTTAAAACACATGCATCTATTTTTGTACGTACTCGGTACATGAATGAGCCTTTCACTCACAATTGATGCTACCCCAAAGATTCATTCTGTGCACATAGTGTGTTGACAGGGAACGTGGAGATGCAGGCAAATAAGCCACGATGATCTGCATGCATCACAAGGATCTATTGGACGTCCGTCATGTCAGCAGGTGTACTGATTCCCGCCTCCAGGGCATTCTGGGAAATCAGGAGTGTTGGCACGTCTGTACGTGTAGTTCCAAGAACTTCAACTGTCACATTCCTCTCTTGGAAAATCTTTCATTTTTCATAAAGCCTCTAGTCAGGAGGGCTAAGATTGTCCGGAGTCATCCCTTTGTTACAGAAAATTGCTTTATTAAAGTGTTTGCACTGGGAGAGTGATTCTACTGTAAGTAAACCTGCTCACAGTTAAAAGGGGCCCAAGACAACTTTTGTTGTGCAATAGCACGACTGGATATAAAAGGAGACTGGACAGCAAAAGTTCTTGCGTGAAGTGTCACAACATGCCAACCAGCAACATTTGTGCATGAAAATTGACATCAGCGCAGAGTCAGGACTCGCATTAGGACTGTATACTCTCCTATCCATGCACAGTCCAAATATGAACTACTTTAAATTCTTATATTATTTCTGCAGCGCTGGGACCAAATTGGTAAAACTTCCTTCGCAAGCAGGTTCCCACAAGTGAATGGAAACCTCTTTAAATGGCAGAATGAATATTGAAGTGTGAGATTGACTGCGTCGGAATGAGATTTGGGCCCATTGTTTGATTCCCGGGCTGCTTGATACGGTAAGGCACATAATGACGGAGGCTTGGCGACATAATTAAATTTGCCTGCTAATCCTGTTAGATACTCCATCTGACTGCGAGCGGAGATTAGAAGGAGCCTCTCTGCCGACAACCTTTTCACCTCCCCCTCTCGCCTTGACCGCCCAGCCTCTTCATTTTCACTCTAAGTAGCTTTCACACACTCTGCCATCCGCCTGCCTTTTCTCTGCACCTTTCCTCTTCTTTAATTCACCGCTTCCATTCGCCGTGTCCACGGTTTGACCTCGCCTATTTCCACCGGCTCCCTGCGCAACTCTCATTTTGCTCATCTCTCATCATTTAACTCCCAGTCCCTCGCTAACTCTTCCTCTCAATCATTGTTTCAATCCCCCTTTTTTCCCTTCTGCATCTCACCGCAGTAATTCTTCGTCTGGAGAGCCTCTGGCCCATATTCCCTTAGCAACCTTCTATCGTCTTGCTATCCTGGTTACTGCAAATAACAGCCTCCTTTTAGCTCTCTGTAATGACAAGTCTTCCAAAAACTCTCCCTCCTCCTGCTCTGACACTATTTGAATATAAAGTTATGAACGCAGAGCAGCTCCAGTGGTCAGCAGTAAACACTGCTTATGCAAAATAAGGCACACAGGCAGCTTTGAGAAGACGGACGTTACCGAGGGAGGAACGCAAAGGTTTACGTAACAGCAGGTCCAATTGTGGTTTTAGTTTCGGAACCATTAGTGCTCACAGTTGGATTGGACTGGATTTATAAAATGAGGCTGTGGAGTGAAGTTAATTATACACTCTGACTGCCAATTTAATGAGCCTCCTTTTGGTTTTAGTTTGGAGACGAATCCATATTCCCACATATCTTGGTGATAGCACTGCTAGCGTCTTGGACACCGTGAATTTATGTGTGGACTATATGTAAAAAAAATGGAACGTAAAAAACAGGACGGAGCGCCACTCACCTGCAGTGGACGATCATGGGCCCCGCATCTGCGGGGTTGCAGGCCTTAACCCTTCGCAGGAAGGCCAGGAACGGAGTGGGGTGCTCAGGTACCCCGTGGTCTGGCCAGGCCGTGAATTGGAAGTGACGAACCTCACGCTTCTCATTGGAGCCGCTCTGGAGAGACACAACGCCCAAAGCTCAGACTACTTTTGGTATGAAGTAATATGTAGCAATGTGACCTTAAAACAACACGATTGCCTTGCAATAGGCTGCACGGTGACGTAGTGGGTAGCACGGCTGCCTCACAGACGAGATTGTTATTGTTTTAGTTAGTGTACTGCACTAAATATAAGGTAAAACCCATGAGATCCAATATAAGAGCGGTATCACAAATCTCCATCGCTAATGATGCTTAGTTTTGACTGTCGATGACACCCGGCCACCGGAGCGCTCCAATGCCGGACAAATGGGAGGCATCAAAAAGAGAGCTGCTGAGGAGAGGGGGCAAAATGATAACATTTCTGATAGAAAGGTTGTACTGGATCACATTATACTGCATCCAATAGGGCACTTTATTTGGTGTATACAAAGAAGCCTTGCCTACTCAAAGTCCACTATTCACGAATTCACCTATTCATGTTCTTTTTTTCCCCTGTGGGACATATCCTCTAAACTTTTCCTTGTATTTTTGTGCTCTTTCTTTAATGCCCTAAAATGCCACAAGACGGTGTCAAAACCTTGGAAAATAGGAAAGTAGGTAACGGGTGTCAGGGAAGTATCGTTAAAGCGAGACGCTAAGATCTTTGTATGTCAGCGATGAGCTAAGTTTAGCCTGGGTTGTTAGTGAACGTTACGAGGAGTCTTAGCTACATGTGCATGTATGTGCAGTTTTTTCAAAATATTATTCACATTTTATTTTTATTTTTTAAAGGCAATGCTGTCCCCTGTAAAAAGCAGGGGTTTACGGTACCCATGAAGAAAAAAAAAAAGAAAAACCCTGAAAAAGCCACAGTATGCCACATTCTCTGACAGAATAAGAAAGAAAAGGTGCTCACGTTGGGTGAGTGATGTCATCAACTACACATGCACGCACTGAAGCTCCCATCACATGGCAGCAAGTACGCATCAATACACAAGCAGCATAAATATTTGACAGAATCAACACGTCGCGGTTGACTGCACGTGTCTTGCTACCTTGTAAAGCGCAAAGGTCCTGACGGAGTAGGTGGCCAGCTCCACTGTGTCCAGCAGAGTGACCTGGATGAGGCCGTAGGTCTCTGTGCCTCGTGTCGGCCAGTACTGGTCGCACTTCACCTAAAAAGGGAAGACGGAGAATGTTGTGAGACACCAAGTGATTGTTTTGGGAGAAAGAAGTGCATGATCACAGTGTGTACTGGATTAAAAGAAAAAAAAAGAAAGGGATGGGGGGGGATTAAAACAGATCAGTGAGCCTTTGCAAAATTCAGACAGAAGTGTCGGAATAAAACTGTGCTTATTGAGGCAAGCCAACAGGTGAAAGAGGTTTTAGTGCATGTGAGGAGTGATAGCTTTTTACAATGTGTCTGATCCTGCACAAGTAGTGTCTGATACGCTAAAACTGCGCACCGGGAAGCTTCCAAACATTTGGCAAGCGCACACAGGGATCCAGCACAGAGCTGAAAAGTCGAGTATCACTTGACTCGACGTGGCCCTAACGCTCCAACCTCACAAATCCCCGAAAGACGACACGGCGCGCCTCGCCACCCAAAACACCTTGAAATTCCCCCGCATCCCACGACCGTACTTGTAGTTCTTCAGCTCAGCCTCAGAGACCACAAGAGAGGGAACCATCCCAGCGGAGCGGGAGGGGCGAACGAGAGACTTGGCAGAATCAGGCCAACGCAAACGCTGCTCGCTGATCCCTCCGGTCCTCACATCAAAGACGGAACGGAGCTCGGCTCAGCTCGCTCTGCATTCCGCTGCTCCAGACTGAGGATTAGGAATTTTGGCCTGGGACATTCGGGCTGTAATTACAGCTTTTCCACCATGTTCCCACCAGACCTTGAGACACTATCAGCACCAGAATGGTCTTCCGTGGTGGGAGGTGGTTGAAAACCACACTTAAGTACTCAACATATACGAAGACAGCAGAGGTCTGGTGTGAAGGCCGTCCGGTACTCTGTTGTTCGGGCCAACAGCAGAGCTTTTGTTTGGTTTGATTCCACCTGTGATCATCTCATGCATAAACACATAATGCAGATGGGTGTTGAATGCCATTAAATCATTTCCCCCAGCAAGTCTACAACACCACTGGAGAGAAGCAGGTTTGTCGTCAACATCTTAAGAGCCAAGCAAATACTCACAAGATGAAAATTCATCATCTTTATGAGGCATTTGATGTTCTTTACAGCAATGCTACAGAGTTCACTCTTGCCAATGCTATAAAGTCATCCTTTAAAGGCCTCGAGGTATGAAATGTAATGCTACAAACTTTACTGTACCGCAGCTAGACAGGAAGCACAATCGTAGGTGTGATCATGCAAGTGTAGACACTAATGTGCACTGTTTCTGAACTTCAGTGGTAAAAAAAGAAACCCAAGTCAGTCCTCATTGACCGCGGGTGCCTTGTGGTGCTTTTGAAAAGAGTTCAACTCATCGCATTTGGCTATTGCACAGGGGGAAACAGCAAAAAAGAAGCAATGAATAGAGAGGGGAGGGTAAGGAGAAAACCATGTGAGGAGAGGGTACATTTGAAAAGGGATTACAAAGGAGAGAAAGCGAGATCTTGCCTTAGAGAAGAAATAAGAGGGCATCTGAGGGTCAAAAAGACACAACAGAGACAGTTGGAGAAGGTTGGAAAGGAAACAGCTTGAACACAATGCACAGGTTAATTATAGGAAAAGAAGCACAGATGAGAGGAGAGGATTTTTTTCTTTTTTTCTTGTTCATATTTATTCTTACACAACGCTCAAATTAACAACAAGATCCTTGAAGCTGAATATTTTCTAATTCATTACGCAATTCGATGTGCCTGTAATCCCCTCCATTACTATTTGACTCTCATTTTAGGTGAGCAACAGGATCACATAGCGTCGTCCTTTTATTTTCCTTCATGGAATTTCCTTTCTACTCACAATAAAATCTTCAATCTGGCTTTAACAATTCCCAATATCCGACTCTCTAACCTCTCTCCTCATTATGTCTGGAGAAGTACGTATATATGTTTTATTGTTCCAATGGCCAGTCGTGAATTTGACTGCAATGATGTTTTCGGCGTTGTTGCTGGAGGATCTGGTTCTAATTTTAAACGTATAAACTTTTAAATGTTCCACGCTATTTCCTCACAAATTGCTGCTTAGCGAAGGATATAAAACCACCATCAAGTTCTATCGCTGATGCAAGCAAATGGCTTGGCAACATAGCGATCCACAAGAGATCTAACAACTTACAAATGTCACTCAAAGTCTCTCAAAGGAGAATTTAGTTGGATTCTGTACAAATGTTCTGTAATTCCTGGAAAACTATATATATATATATATATATATATATATAGTACAGTTTTTTAAATTAATAATTTCTATAATTGCTTTTCTTATTTAATGTTAGAAATATAATACCATAATCCCTACGAAATAATAGATTTTTTTTGGAATATTGCAATATTAGTGAAGCATAGCCATGTTCTGTGTTTTAATTTACAACCCCAATGCCAATGAAGTTGGGACATTGTGTTAAACATAAATAAAAACAGAATACAATGATTTGCAAATCATGTGCAACCTATATTTGATTGAATACACTACAAAGACAAGATATTTAATGTTCAAACTGATAAACTTGATTGTTTTTAACAAATAATCATTAACTTAGAATTTGATGGCTGCAACACGTTCCAAAAAAGCTGGGACAGGGTCATGTTTACCACTGTGTTACATCACCTTTTCTTTTAACAACATTCAATAAACGTTTGGGAACTGAGGACACCAATTGTTGAAGCTTTGTCGGTGGAATTCTTTCCCATTCTTGCTTGATGTACAGCTTCAGCCGTTCAACAGTCCGGGTCTCCGTTGTCGTATTTTACGCTTCATAATACGCCACACATTTTCAATGGGAGCCTGCAGTCCAGTCTAGTACCCGCACTGTTTTACTACGAAGCCACGCTGTTGTAACACGTGCAGAATGTGGTTTGGCATTGTCTTGCCTAAATAAGCAGGGGCGTCCATGAAAAAGACGTTGCTTGGATGGCAGCATATGTTTCTCCAAAACCTGTATGTACCTTTCAACATTAATGGTGCCTTCACAGATGTGTAGGTTACCCATGCCATTGGCACTAACACAGCCCCATACGATCACAGATGCTGGCTTTTGAACTTTGCGTCCATAACAGTCCGGATGGTTCTTTTCCTTTTTGGCCCGGAGGACACGACGTCCACAATTTCGAAAAACAATTTGAAATGTGGACTCGTCGAACCACGGAACACTTTTCCACTTTGCATCAGTCCATCTTAGATGAGCTCGGGCCCAGAGAAGCCGGCGGCGTTTCTGGGTCTTGTTGCTAAATGGCTTTTGCTTTGCATAGTAGAGTTTCAAGTTGCACTTACGGACGTAGCGCCGAACTGTATTTACTGACATTGGTTTTCTAAAGTGTTCCTGAGCCCACGTGGTGATATCCTTTACACGTTGATGTTGGTTTTTGATGCAGTGCCGCCTGAGGGATCGAAGGTCACGGACACTCAATGTTGGTTTTCGGCCTTGCCGCTTACATGCAGTGATTTCTCCAGATTCTCTGAACCTCCTTTTGATGATATTATGGAGTGTAGATGATGAAATCCCTAAATTCCTTGCTATTGTACATTGAGGAACATTCTCCTTAAACTGTTCGACTATTTTCTCACGCACTTGTTCACAAAGAGGTCAACCTCGCCCCATCTTTACTTGTGAATGACTGAGCAATTCAGGGAAGCTCCTTTTCTACCCAATCATGGCACCCACCTGTTCCCAATTAGCCTGTTCACCTGTGGGATGTTCCAAACAGGTGTTTGATGAGCATTCCTCAACTTTCTCAGTCTTTTTTGCTAACTGTCCCAGCTTTTTTGGAACTTGTTGCAGCCATAAAATTGTAAGTAAATGATTATTTGCTAAAACAATCAAGTGTATCAGTGTGAACATTAAATATCTTGTCTTGGTAGTGTATTCAATTAAATATAGGTTGAACATGATTTGTAAATCATTGTATTCTGTATTTATTTATGTTTAACACAACGTCCCAACGCGGCACGGTGGCCGACTGGTTAGAGCGTCAGCCTCACAGTTCTGAGGACCCGGGTTCAATCCCCGGCCCCGCCTGTGTGGAGTTTGCATGTTCTCCCCGTGCCTGCGTGGGTTTTCTCCGGGCACTCCGGTTTCCTCCCACATCCCAAAAACATGCATTAATTGGAGACTCTAAATTGCCCGTAGGCATGACTGTGAGTGCGAATGGTTGTTTGTTTCGATGTGCCCTGCGATTGGCTGGCAACCAGTTCAGGGTGTACCCCGCCTCCTGCCCGATGACAGCTGGGATAGGCTCCAGCACGCCCGCGACCCTAGTGAGGAGAAGCGGCTCGGAAAATGGATGGATGGATGGACAACGTCCCAACATTATTGGAATTGGGGTTATACTACGTAGATCAGGGGTATCAAACTCATTTTTGTCACAGGCCACATCGTAGTTATGACTTCCGTCGGAGGGCCGCTACAACTGTGAACCCATATAAATGAAAGATTACCTCATATACTGTAATTACATACAGTATACACAATACTGTGATGAATAACCAGTTTTGAAATCAGAAGCCTATAAAACATGTTTTTTGACTATTACATTTCTTTTCAAAGTGGGATTGGTAACAAAAAAATGCTTGCAAATATCTCTATGGGATTACACCAGAACACAATTTTGATTTGCTTTTGCAGGCCACATGAAAATGATGTGGCGGGCCGGATCTGGCCCCCGGGCCACCAGTTTGACACCTGTGTACTAGATTGTATTTGGGTCAATGTCAAAATGTTTTTGCTCTGCACCTTTTCTTTCATTTTAAACTACACTACGAACTTCAGCTTTACAGATGCCATGTGAAGTGTGGGTATCGTGACAAATGATGTCAATGATAGTAAAGGTAATAACACCGTTATCTTTTTTTTCCCCCCCATAGAGAAAAAGTGTGAAGGATGCACCCAGGGGCATGCAGATATGAGACCACTACTTGAGAAAATAATGTAGTCCAATTTAAAATGAATAACCGTTTATATCATTTCATATTAAATCCTTGTTTGAAAATGTTGACTTGTATTGTGCTGCGGCCTTGCACTGCATTATACTTCCAATTATATGGGACCTTTATTCGAGAAACGTTTTTTTTTTTTTTTACAAATCATCATAAAAACAGCACCAGTGAGATCTGCATTGTTACAATTCACAATAAGGTGACCGTGGTGTTTGCCTCTGCTGGTATACTGTTATTCTTGGCAATATGCAACGGTTTCCACTTGCGGATGATATATTTCATGCAATTCCATCCATGCCGTTCGCCAGCCTCGTCTGTCTTTGCTGTTCCGTCCGACAAGTCTTACCCTTGACTTCTCCTCCAGCTTGGTCATCATGATAATGTTGGCTGTATGCTGCTCCCACACCATCCTCCAGAAGTCCCCGAAGGTCTCCGGAAGGGAACCCTGAGTGGCGATGTAGGCGTTTTGACGCCGGTACCCGTCGATATAGTTGCCGTTGATGTAGTCACTCCCTGGGACGCCTGTGCATGAAGAATGCATGTTGTGAAGGGTGATGACGAGAAAGTCGCATCATGAATGTGACAAACATGTTCAATTGTTGTTGATTGTTATTCTGATATCCTGTGAATCAATCTATATGGATTCATCGCAGGTTTATGTCACAATAATGGTCCTTTGGTGATGGGTTGTTCAGCCGCCTTGTTTTATAATACATACCGAGACGATCACGCATCTAATCTGAGCTGTGGCTTTGCAATGGCAATATGACTGTAAGGCCGTCCGTGTGTAAGACGAGGCTGACACGGCTTGTGTCCTGGAAGGGATTGTGTGTGTGTGTGCGTGCGTGCGGGTGTTGTGAGAAGCCATCTGTGTGTGTTTGATTTTGGATCATTGCTGCTCATCTGGGGCCTAATACCATAATCCCCAAATTCACTGAGTCATAGCTCAAACAAACAAACGTACACAAGAAATACACACACGGAAACACACACACACGTAAACACGCACGCGCACTCAGCAGTGACCTGATTATGCCAAAGTGGGGCATACAAACTCCTTTTTTTTGCGTCTTTTGATGGCAATTTACATTAACAGTGACAAAATGCAGACGGCTGACAGATGAAGGTAAATAAAGTTGCGCATTTCGTCTTAGAAGGCTGTTGGGCATTTCTCCAAAATATTTTCCCCTCAGTAAATTCAATTCGCTATTCTATGGTTATCATCACAATTTTCCTCTTGATGATTACTGGTAACTTACTGTCGAGGAATCACACAAAAAAACGAAGAAAAAAAGCAACCTTCAGATAAGTGGTGGTCAAACTTTTGCGCTCAGGGGAACACGTACAGATGGGCCAGTCATTCATAGATAAGGTTAAAAAAAAAGACAAAAAATACGAATGCAAAATGTTGAAAACATTTTATTTTAATAATTAATTCTCACTTAAAAATTGTTTTATAGTTAATTTGATTATAATTAATTAACCAATTGTTTAATTAAAATGTACATGTAAAATCCATTATTTTAGTGATATTTTTTAAAATTTGATTATTTACAACAAATCATTAAAGCAATTATTTAATGGGATAAATGAATAAAAAATAAAATAAAATGAAATAAATGGATTTGAATGAGCAAATTTTAGTAAAAGTAATGCAACAAATATTACAGGACTTTTGAGGATGTAAATGCTCAGTGGGCCGGATTAAACAATGGAGCGGGCCGTATGTGGCCCGTGGGCCAGACGTTGCCTATCTTTGCTTTAGTTGCTGAACTCTGAACTCAATCAAGTACGAGGGTGGAGTTTTTTGTGTTACCGTGGAAGTGTGTGTGTGTGCATGCGTCTGCGTGTGTGTGTGCGGGGGAGAAAAGGCCAGGAAGTGAAGGCGCATAACTGTGCACGACTTCTGCACGAATCTACAGTATGTGCATGCGCTCGCTTGGGCTGTGTATATATACAGTATATTAGGCAGAGATACAGACAGACAAACAGATGCTGCTGGAGGACAAGTGGGGGTTGGGCCAGTGGGGCTCCTCACACATGCTCTGCCCAGATAAGGCTCATCTGTTTGGGTTTGGCCTCCCACCTTCTCCCTCTCTCAATATTGCTGCTGCCAGTTTCTCTGCCTGGGGTCGATCGCACCTGAGGTGGCTGAATGCGCCTCAGACTGAAGACAGTTCTTTTGCCGCACGCCGGGAAATTATATCAGTAAAGAGGGTGTAAATAAATGACAACATTTGTGCTGTTTGAGATATGGGAATCTGAGCTCAACCCTCCTGTTGTTTTTCTCGTGCAGGCCCACGCCCACACACAGACACGTTGGCAGCATGTCTTACCCTCAATGCCTGAGAGTATCACCCTGGAGTGGTCGTAGGCAATGACGTTAGCGTAGCGGTTCTTTGGTTTGTTGACTTCCAAGTTGGAGTTCTCCCACGTGAACTGCTGACCAGGGTCAACAGACTGCGAGGCACAAAAAGACAAAAGTTACAAACATCGAGACTCGGGCTTGTTTTGGACGTCGTTCACAGGCACGTTGGCACTTTGCAGTGTTTTGACTCAAAATGAAAGCTTGTTTTTGAAAGGGTTCTTCCTGCATATGGTCTGGCAGCTGGACTACTGTCTGACAAATCATCACAGCGTGGATGTTTGCGTGCCATGATTTGAA
This sequence comes from Phyllopteryx taeniolatus, assembly GCF_024500385.1. Taxonomy (NCBI): domain Eukaryota; kingdom Metazoa; phylum Chordata; class Actinopteri; order Syngnathiformes; family Syngnathidae; genus Phyllopteryx; species Phyllopteryx taeniolatus. The sequence continues at coordinate 29,178,516 of NC_084505.1, read as the reverse complement.
GGGAAATGGAGAAATTGACATCTGGAACAGCATCTAGAGGAACAAGAATGGGAATGTTTCATGTACCGGAGCTTCAAGATGTTCTTGAGTAGTAATGAAATGTACTTCCTGTCCATAGCTTCAGTTTGTGCTTAGCTTATACGTTTACGCCCGTGTTGGCGTATAGATGGGCCCTCTCCTCATTACACTGGGTTACAATTTTGTTGTTGTTGTTGCAATTTGTCTGTGTTTTTTTTTTAAAACTGATTTGGGGCAATTTTGCATCACTGAATCTGAAGAGGATATTTCATATATCATCATTGTTCATAATTCAGGGCATGAACCTCCGTTTATTTGAACTTCAAAAGCAAAAATACCTGTACATGTAAATAAAAACGTGGCAATAGTTCAAAGAGTTGACCTGATTGAGCAAAACTAATTCAGCACATCAAAATTGTCCTAAATCAGCTAAAGAATCTCAGACAATAAATTTGTTGTGGACCAGTGTTATGCTTCAAACACTCACCAGCTACAATATTCATCCAATTTAATAACAGAGTTTTATAATTCAAAAGAAATCTGTCAAAAGTTCTCAGAGTACTCATAACAATAAATAATTGTAAATAGCTCAATAAGTAAATAGTCAAAGTAAATCATTCGCAGTCTTAACACCACTGCACTATGACAACAAACCAAAAAGTATTATTAAATACCACTAATAAATACACATAATAAATACTACCGGAGACAAATTCCTTGTGTGTCTTTGGACATACTTGGCAAATAAAGATGATTCTGATTCTGATCTGAAAAAATCAGGCAAAATTACATTTAGTATCTTTAAATATCATTTCCTAGTACATTTTACACATTTTGAAGTACTTATTGAATATTTTTTGTAATTGTTTAGGAGAATTAAAATAATATGTACATTTATTCAATCAAATAATAATATAACACCACCAACAATAATAGAAATAACTTTTGTAACACTTGTATCATTTTACTCTTACAGTGCCAATTAATTCAGTAAGTTGGACATTTGTAATACTTTTTCCAATTCAAAAAATTATTACTTTAAGGATTAAAATTGGTATTGGAAAATCAAAAGATAAAAAAAAACTGAGCAGGAGTATAACAGATTGGTACTACTTAAGACTGTGGCTGGTGAGCTTGAATGCTGTTTAAATCAACGAAGTGCAGCACCCTTTCCGTTCATCCATTTTACTGTTGTTGTCGTCGTTAAGGTAGCGAGGGAGCAGGAGCCTTTCCCAGCTGACTTTGAGTAGACCGCGGTACAGTTTCCCTCAGGTCAACTGTAATGCACCGCTCGCCATTCCGAATGAAGTACAAAGTGACCAGTTCAAGAAATGCAGACCAAACAGGATCTTGTGCAGAACACAAAATGATGTTGGGACTTTTCGCTCTCTGCCTACCGAGCGAAGAATGAGCTGAGCGAGATGATCCACGCTCACGAAAGATTCCTCTAGGAAAGAGAGGAAAGTTGTGTTGGACCGACACGTGAAGTTCCTGCAGGCTAATTACAGTGTAAGCATCTCTGCAAGCAGGGAGAGGCAGACGTGAGGTCATTACGGAGCTGTCAATGGAGAGAGATGACGACGAGAGAGCCAGAGCAATTTTAGCAATTGTGAATATTATACGACACATACTGTAATTATGGTTTGGTCGGGGGAAAATGGACACGGGTGGTACCGTGGGTGCGCGCATGTGCGTGAGTTTTACAGCCATCCTGTGGCTCTGCCCAATATCATGTGTGCCTGATTATTTCACCGCAATCATTTCTGCTCTCCCCCTCAATGCCTTTGCCATCCATCTCTCTCGCTCGCTCGTTAGGGGCTCGCCAGCGAACAAAGCGCACAGTCATGCGGAGAGAAGGCCGCGAGGCTCAAACCGCACGGCTGCTTCCCACACCGGCTCGTCCATCCTTCTGCGCGCCTTCTCCCAAAGCGTTTTTCTCCTCTTTTCGCTAATGTGCTCTTGTCTTCCTCTAGAAGACTGCCACACACCATTTCTTCCTCTCGTGCGGGAGCCAAATAGAGGCTCATGTCTCCATCGCTCTATCCAGACCTGATCCAAAAACCCTGGTTAATATCTCTCTGTGGAGCTAATTGTGATGCTGGCTCTATTTGCTAAACTGCCAGTACTTTGGAGAGCCTTTCTGTGATAGACATTAATTGTGGTGCAAAAAAAAAACAAAAAAACCTTGAAACTGGAATACACACTGAGTGGCTTTATGCGTCTCATGGCGAGGCTGCAGTGCCTTTATATTTCTATCTGCCTCTCCTCTTTCTGCACCAGTGGACCGGATAATAATCTGGCTGTAAGCAAACTTTCCTTGAGCCTTGCAATTTCAATTTCCATCTTGAAGCTGTGCGGATAAGAGCACGACGGCAGAATGGGAAATGTGCTCAATCTTGCATCGCTGTGATCAATATACTGTATGCTATAAGGACAAAAGCAATAGCACAGCTGGCCATTACAAAACATGCCGTTGTTTTCCCATTTACATTCCCCGCTCTTCTGGGAATACTTGCTCCAGTATTTTGGAGCGTGTCCACTCATCCAGAAGAACACACGTGAGGTTACAGGTCACTAATTCTTCCACACCAAACTCATCCCAGCACTCCTCTATTGACCTTACTTTGTGCACATGTATTCACCCCTTTTGTTAAGGAAGCCCCTAAAAAAACTCCGCTGGCACCAATTACCTTCAAAAGGCAGTCCATTTTTGTGCATTCTAGGTTTTCCATGATCTTTCCGTATAAACACACATTTTCTGATATTATTTTCTTCAGATGAAACTAAATCTGATCTTTTCAGTCATCAAGCAAAACAGGTGAGTCTGGTGCACGCTCAACACATCCCCTCACCCGAAGAACTCCATCCCCGCACTGAAAGATGGCGGTGGCAACATCATGCTGTGGGGATGTTTGGTGCTATAAATCAGTAATATTCTCGAGGGAAACCTGCACCAGTCTGTCAAACTTAAAGGACCTGGATCAGTTTGCCCCTGATGGGATGGGCAAAGATGGCCAGAGGCAAGATGTGGCAAGCTCATTGATACTTATTAAAAAAACATTTGCAGCCACGATTGCCGCAAAAGGTGGCTCTTCAAACTTCGGACTTTAGGAGGTGAATAATTAGGCGCATGACTATTTCAAGTTTGTTTGTTAAAGAATTATTTTTGGTTGGTACAGTATATTTCTCATTGCACTTCAAAACTTAAGACTGCTGTGAAGCTCTATCAAATAAAGTTTAGATAAAGAAATTGTTTTAATTAGAGGTTGTTATGTCATGAAAAGCCAAGTGGGAAGAATATCCCACTTGTATATTTTTCTATATTTTACTGATCCTCGATGTCAGAGTGATGGGGTTGCGCAAGATTTAAGGGTTTTGCTAGGATTCTTACCTAGTTTTGAGGATTTTTGATGATAGTCTGTCCCAAATATTTGCCGCCGTTAGGCCGCAACCCCCTCTGTCCAAATTTGGTGAATTTCAAATCGATGCCATTGGTCAGTGCCCACGCGGTTATGTTATTTGAACAAATTATTGAGCAATATGAAGTGTTGAAAATGGCTTGCTCTCTTTGACGATGTAATCTTTATGGCTCAACAAACATGCAGTTTTTGTTGGTTTCTTGAAAAGTGATGGTTTTGGAGATGCGAGGTTTCTGCCCGACGCCAGCGCTATTTTTTCACAGTGGGTCTCTGGGCATGGTAGCAAATGTGGCTTGCGCGTCTAAGTGGGGTTTCTGTGGGTCCTCTGGTTCCTTCTACATAACAAAAAATGAATGTGATGTTATATGAAAACTGTAAAATTGCCCATAGGTGTGAATACTTTTTTGTTTGCCATGTGGTACATACCAGAATGTGAGTGAAATATGACAGACAGAGTTGTATCCAAAGTTACTCAAACTGGGCAATAAATTGATGGTCCCAATTTAACACGGATGCTGACCAGACAAACTCCTCAAGTTGGAGATTCTCAGCAGGCAAATGATCGGCATTCCTACCTCGTACTCTTGTGAGAACTTGAGGTTGTCGTTTGCCTTGAGGCGCTCAATGTTATCTGCCAGCTCCGAGATGGGGACGGGCGGGTGGCTCGCCATGCCTGCCGAGCACAAGGGTAGAAAAAAAGAAAAAAAGAGACCATTTTGGAACATGTACAACTCCACTTGTTTTTGGAAAGCAAAATGTTAGGAGTTTTTTATTTTTTTAGTGTGACAACAGTCACAGCGGAGAAAGCAAATGGAAGCGTTTCTTTGTTAAGTGACTATGTTCTCTCCAAAGCAGACAGAAAGAACAATGTGCGCGTTTGGAAAGTTACTGAGGCGCGACAGAATGCCCTTTGAGTCGATGCAACACGGCTGGTGGAGATTAAAAAAAGGCTTTGACACAGGTGGTTAAAAATTCAACATTGGGGAAAAAAACACTTTTAACATAATACGGTGGAACCTCCAAATTTGATTGCCTCTGAAGTCGAACATTATGCTCGTTATTTGCAGAATAAAAAACGGCTCTTAAAAGACTAGAATATCAGGCATGTGCGTTACATGTAAAGTTGCTTCACAGTTATAATCACGATCAGTTTTGATTGCATTGCATCATAGTGAAAGGTGTTTCTCTCATATTTTGGACTATCTACATTTTTATTTTTGTAAAAACGTCTAAAGGCTTCATCTCTATGAGAATGAGAAAGGTCAGTAATAACAAAAGGTCAAATGTAATGACAAAAGGTCAAATGACAAACTTGACAAAATTTGACTTATTGCGACATAGGAAAAGCAGCAATACACTCGTCTCTGTCCTAATAGCAAGACGCCAGAATCAATCTCCATCTGCACAATCGTCAGTGCGTCTGTAGCTCGCAATCAAAGTTAATGGCCAGAACGTGATTGTTTTTCTTTTATTTTAGCAGCTTAACTTCTTTTTACGCAACAGTTACAATATTACATTGCTTGTGTAATGAATGAGATGACCTTGCAACAAACCGTTTTCTACGGGAATTAGAGTTTCTAAATACGAACAATAAAGAAGGTCGACCAGCGCCCTGGAAAAAAATGCATTCAACCTTAGAGGTTCCACTGTAAAACAAAAGCTTATTGACAAGATGTTGTCAATTCAAGTAGCTTCATCCAACGTGGGATGGAAGTTAGTTAGCATGAACGTCTAAAACAAACACAGACAGATCGAAAGAATGTGAGCGAGGAACTGGCGAGGAGGAAAATTATGACAGCAAAACTTTGGCGGACTGTGAGACCAACTAACTTGACAAACGCCGATAACCACGGTACACTGATACACGGTAGGCTGAAAAGGAAACAGTAGCGGGATTAAAGAAAACAAAAAGCAGAAAAAAGCAGAGGGTTTTGCGCAGATATGCATACCTGGAGTCTGGAAGTTGATTCTACGCAGCTCCACGGGATCGGTGGGATGGTGAGATGACATGGCTTTGCTGCAGGGGAAACTGCCCTTCCTGCCCTCCGCCTCGGTTCGTTTCCTGGGAATAACATCAGGACAACGTTTACGTGCAGCTTAACCTTTTTCGCTTTAATGCTGTACCAAAGAAATGCCATTAAAATTTGTGTAACGCTTGTCAATACTCAACTCAATTCTTAAAGTGTTGCTGGATGTTTGTTGTGTGAATGCTGAGAGACTAGCAGTGTGTAAAAACAAAACAAAACAAAAACAAATTAGGCATTGCATTACTTTTCCACTTGTTTTCAATCAGACTTAATAGCAGCGCCATAGCTTAAAACGCATTCAAATAACAAAATGAGGTGACCTATTAGTTAGGAAATATTAAACTGTAGCTGTCAAAAGATAATAGCGAGATAATTGAATTAGAAGAAGTATGTCTGGACCACTTATTGTCGAGCCACAACAATATCCCCAGGCTATGATATGCTGGGATGTATTAACCCTTAGTGGATAATCCATTTCTTCGGTTGGCATATTGGCTTGGTGAAAACATCTGTCAGCATTCACACGCACTTTCACGGAACTGAAATTTCTATTATTACATTGAAATTGAGTCTTTACATAAATAGAAATGCATCTTAAGAAACCTTATTTTTGCCTAACAACAACAACAAAAATGGATAGACCAAACCTTAGAGGTTATTTATTACCTGTCGGGTTTGCTGGATCCAGGCGGGAGAGGAAGGAGCGCAAAAAGGAATAGACAAGGATGGACAACATTATTATCTGTGACTGCACTTCCTCTTCTCTTTTACAATTATTTATTATTCAACAACAAGAAACTACAATTGGAATCCATCATCCTATCATTGTCTTATAAAAGCATCTCAGATGGGTGCATGCATGTATATTTAAAATTTCACTCTGCACGGCGCAGCTCAGCATCAAGGTGCTCGCTAATGTCCGGTGAGCATCCTGAACTTTAAATACATTACCATCATGGATATTTATTTTGTCATAGCGCATCTGCTGCAGCAATTAATTATGTGTGTTAACAAAGCTTCAGCCAGGAGCCCTGATAATGATCATAAAGAATGATCATATTTGATCGATGAAAATATCTCCCATTCATTTGCAAGACTGAAAAGCAGACTAAAATGTTTGAGAGCCTTAAATGGAACAAAGAGGTTTTGAAAGCTGTGTATATGTCAAATACTTCCCCAGTCTAAAGCATCTGGATTTGGTTACAACTTTAGCAATGGTTTCTTCAGAATAAGTACGGTACTTAGCATGCTGCTCTTACCTTTTGAAGAGAAGGATGGCAATGACAATGCACACGATGAAGATGACGGCCAAAACAGGACCGACGACCCACAAGAGGCCCTCTTCCTCATCAACAATTGGCTGCGGGTCCACATCCGATGAGGTCACGGGATCGGAGTACGGACTGGTGGAGAACATAGTCTGTGGATGAGCGTGGGAGATAATACAGTTAATGTTTCAATATACAACGTGTTGATGAACACTTGAGGATGTGCTTGTATTTTACGTTCTCCGAAAGGTCAAGCAGGGCGAGCACAAAGAAGACGTATTCCTGCCCGTTCTGCAGCGGACGGTTGCGGAAGTCGCCGTAGTTTCGTCCGTCGCCGAGCGTGAACTCCCTGGGGAGGGTTTTGAAGTGAGCGTTGACGTAAGCCCTGGGATCCGATTGGCCGGCCTGTCTGCGGATACGGAGGGAATGGCTTACGCTGGTTCTGTTAATCTCTCTCAGCAACTGACATGGAAGAAGGGCACAGCAGGCAGGAGCAATTAGCAACGTCTGGGTTAAAAAAATGAGATTAGCATACAAAAAACTGTCAGTGACAAACAATCATTTGGAAACTGTAAAGGTACACAGGATATGAATGCAGTGAGGGATTTAAGGTCACGGTCATTCTATGTTAGTTTTTGGCCTTGCCGCTTCCATGCAGAGATTTCTCCCGATTCTCTGAATCTTTGATGGAATTATGGACTGTATATGATGAAATCCCTAAATTCCTTGTGATTGTACATTGACAAACGTTGTTCTTAAACTATTTGCTCACGCAGTTGTTCACAAAGTGGTGAACCTCGCCCCATCCTTGCTTGTGAACAACTGAGCCTTTCGGGACTGCTCCTTTTATACCCAATCGTGACACTCACCTGTTGCCAATTAACCTGTGTTAATTTTTTGTGTTTTTTTTTTTTTTTTAATTAGCGTTTTTAAATTAGCGTTCCTCAACTTTCTCAGGCTTTTGTTGCTCCTATCCGAGCTTTTTCGGAATGTGTTGCAGGCATCAAATTCCAAATGAGAAATATTTGCAAAAACAAAACACACAAAACAATAATGTTCATCAGTTGGAACATTAAATATCTTGTCTTTGTGGTGTGCTCAATTATATTTAGTAGGTTAAAAAGGCTTTGCAAATGTTTTTATTTACATTTTACACAACATCCCAACTTAATTCGAATTGGGGTTTGTATCCCATCCCTAGGATGCCACAGACCGTTAACAACGTATCAGCAAAAGCCACTAGGCCGCTGTGCTGCCCCCTGTAAAGCATTATTTCCTAAATATAAACTCTCTAGGATTCTACACACCATCATCAAAGTATCAACCGTCTCTTCAGAGAATATCGCCAAGGTAAATCAAATATATCATCATCAGAACTGTGATCGAGTTTACCCATGCAGACGGTGGGCATGAATGTTCAATAAGCCCGTGTCATAAGTGTGCCCGCTAAACTTTAAACTTTATCGAACACCCTTTTCTTGAATTTTCACTCGCTCGGTGAGGATTCTTATTGACATCTTGTTTTGCCAACCATTGGGTCACTCTTCCTTGCAATTGTGTTCCAAATGTGTCCGATTACAAGGCCATCTCTTGTGCACAAACTTCCAATTGGAACTCTGGCAATAACTTTAGTTTTTAAAGCCATTTTTTATTTTTTATTTTTATTTTGGGTTCATTGCCATGCTGAAATGTGATAATACTCCTTCACGCTAATGCTTTCTAGCAGACATGTAAATTTCTTTTGGGCCAAGACTGACTGCTACTTGGAGGTCTATTTCTTTTTAGTGGAGAACAACCTGCAGTGGTGCTTCGGTTATGCTTTTTGGAAGATGTTGCACTATGTTGCAGAAATACGTCTGGCTCCACTGTACATATGATTTTTCAGCAAAATACTTCAGATGTAGTGCACTTGAGTCAGATATCATTTAAAGTGAAAAGAGCGCCAGCTTTGGATCAACGCAAAATAGACCCTGAATGTTTACAGGGTCTATTTACCTTCTTCAACCCCACAGAACTTGTCGTTTGGCATAAACACTAGGATGACTCTACCTCATCTAAGTTCATCTGGTCTGGGTCCTCCCATGGATTCAAGAACTTCCCTCCTCTCTGCTTCTTCAGTGGCACCACCACCACGTAATAACCCCTGAAACACATGAACACACCCTGAACTAAATGCAATATTGTCAATATACTGTCGCTCTATAAATCCCCACAGCTTCAATGCTAAATATACATCATTAAATGAATACCTGCCTGGCAGGGTGAGTTATAATGGAGCTTTTTTCTCTTTGAAAAAGTACGTTTCAAATGGCTTTTGTAATGGATTTGATGTGCAGGTGCTAATGAAGTTTTCCAATGACAGAGCCACGCCGGAGAACAAAAGTAAAAGTGATTTTTTTTTTTTTTTTTTTTTTTTATCAGCTGGAGCTCCAATAGGTTCCGCCAAGCCATGAGGGCACTCGCACTAAAATGATAAATGTGTCCCCAGTGCATGACTCACTCCAATGCTCGCTGCTCGCACTTAATAACATAAATCACATTACATCAAATGTGGTGAAATGTTGAATTTGCAGCAGCACGATGAACTAATATGCTCTCAAAGACCCGAATTGCTGATGACGTATTTTAGTAATAAAATGAAACATCCATCTGATTACAGTTTGTGTCTACATCTTTTATCAAGGTTGGGGGGAGTGTAATCAGAGCAAAAAATGACATGACGGAGGGAAACTACAACCACTGCGGCTGTTGCAGTGGAATGACTCACGCAGAGATTTACAGTGGAATTCTAAGGAGTGGACTAGTTCTCTATGTTTATTCTGGGTTTGAAGGAGATTACGAGCTTTGTGCTTTCGCCCTTTCTGCTGTGGGAGTTGGAAGAATTGCAAGGCCGCCTACTCGTAGAGAGAAATCCCTCCTGTTTGGCGAATAAATACAGGATGCAATGGGGGATGGTGGAAATGAGCTCAAAGGGCCAATAGAGACCTTCATTATATTATGACTTAATTGGAGTATCTCTTTTGCATTGAATCACCTTTTTTTGTGTGTGTAGAATGTGCTTTCCTTACTTGACTTTAGCTGCCGTCTGCACAGATGGAAGTTGCACAGTCACCATGCCATCAGCATTGGTCTGCCCCAGCACGATGGGCTTGCTTTTCAGGATATCTGGAGCAGTCGTGGCGGTGACCCGGTGCTGCAGGCCCCCGGCGCTGTTGGCTCGGTTGGTAAGCAAGAAAGAGTACAAGGTGTCTGGCTGCAATCCGGTGATCAGCTTCTGAGTCTGCGTCCCATCCACTTCCACAGACTGACCCTTTCCGTACAGGATCTGAATATGATGCAGGGATTTCATTTTTGTTTTTTTTTAACATTCAGCCAACACACAAAAATGCAGTACATTGTTTTTGCAAAGGAGGTTCTATTTTTTTATCGGCATACTCATTTTTCTCATGTCAACCCGGCGTTTTTGAAATAAGAGTATTCTTAAAATACCTTCAATGCCTATATTCTTCAAATGCCTTTATTTTGCAATAACTTTGAGGTGAAACCCCACACAATTCCTCCACCCCAAATCCCTTTTCTTCTTAAAGGGCAATAATAAAGACACCTCTCAAATCTGATCTGATTAATTTAAATTTGCAAGGATTGAGAGTCACATGGTGTGTTGTCAGACCAACTTTTATCCAAAGGTCATTCAAATTGTGCCTTTTGCAGAAATGCAAATTTACCATGAAGAATCCTCCTGAACAAATTCAACAATCAACAATCAGATCACATTTTCTTCCCTTTCGCCCGACACATTTTTGGTAAAAACCTGAGCACATCTTACAGTCCGATAACAGCCATTCAGTTGATTGTTTTTGCATGTTGTTATGACATCATCCTTACAGTGAATGGCTGGGTAGGATTCTTGTCTCGGACCTCCCAGGACAACAGAACAGAATTCTTCATGGCGGCTTTCACTCGGAAGTTGGTGGCAAAAACTAATGTGAAAACAGAGACAAAAACAAACACAATGAGATCAACTGATGGTGAACTCTTCTTTTTTTGGCACAGGGCGTATCTGCGTATTAGTCTCTAGTACAAGCCATCTATTTGCTTGGGTCAGCATTCAGTCAGTGACTGGACAGACCCAAGAATCTTACCTTGCTTTGGGAAAAGGATGTTTTGTCTAAGAGTACAGCGACAACACAATGAAAAAGGACACTTAGGATGTCAGCAGATGCGCGTGTGTTTGTGTGCAGGTTGGAACTAAGTTAGGACGTGTGCCTGGTGTCCTGCACGATGAAGATGAGTTGTCAGGGAGCGAGCGTGAGTCCTACCTTGGTCGAGCCGCTGCGTCCTAAACTGGACACCGGGGCTGTACGGACCGCGCCCGACAGCCGTGAACGCGCACACCCTGACATCGTACACGGTATCGGCACTCAGACCCTCCAACAAAACACTCGACCCGGGAGTGGGCACTACAACTTCTGAGGAATTGCCCCGACTGTTTATATCCTTGTACAGGACTGAGTACTTGGCAATTTTTCCATTTTGCTCAATGAGTGGCACTGATTTCCACGTCAAGCGTAGGGAGTTGGCAGAAATCTCCTCTGAAATAATATTTTCTGGATATCCAGTTGGGGAGCCTTCAGGGGTGGTCACTTCTTTAACTCCCTCCTCTCCGTAGCCCATTTTGTTACGGGCGGACAGTCTGAACACATAGTTGGCTCCCTTGTGGATGTCCTGAGCCGTGTAGCGATTCTCTTTGGTGGGGAATTCCACCACTGTGAAGGGAAGGACGTCGACGCGGCCAAAGGTCAGGCGGTAACCCAGGAGTGGCGTGACCTGATTTGGCGGCGGGTACCACTGAAGCAGAGCAGTGCCCGAGTCAGTTGCGCTCACCATGAGTTTGGGCTGTTCAGGTACTACAAAAGGAATCAGGAGAAAAGAGTGTGAGGAACACGGAACAATGACGAACTGCAAAATTGTGTTATTTTAAAATAAAAAAAAAAACATGGTGGGAGAACTTTGCAGCGCTTAACTGATGGGTGCTTTGAAAAGCAAGCTGTTAATATGTTTTTCAAGAACAAATTTTGGAATTGTGGTTCAAATTTGGCTTTGCTGGATGTGATTGTTGCAACATTGCAACGGGACATGTTATGACATGAATCACTTTGCTGTTTGTTTAAGGGTGGAGCTCTACACAGTGATGACCTTTCATTGGTGGACAGAGAATTGCTACTTGGAGACACTGCAGAATGGGAGGAGAATATATTTAGTTTATTTGGAGGACACACCCGACACCCATCAAAGTTGAGGCCACTAATGATTATTAATTGACGATATACGACTGCTGAATCTGAAAGTGCACTGCCTGACCCGCCGCCCCCGTCCCCCATCCCGCCCCAAAAGCAGAGTTGCCACTAATGGTGCTAATTATGAAGTCTCAAAAATCATTGAATGATATTAATGAATGAGTACATTTTTGTAACTTACGCGGTAGAGCAGTGCAGACGCTAACAGGTTTGCTGCGAGCGCCATCTCCCTTGGCGGTGTAAGCTCCTACTGAGATCGAGTAGGAGGTGTCTACCTTCAAGTCTCCGAGAAGCGCCTCCTGCGAAGACAAAAAGTGCTCGGTCAGCTGCAACGTTTTGCAGAGTTGGCTACTACGATCTAAATGCCAAAAAGTGCCAACCTAAAAATCGCAGGAAAAAACCTTCATCGTGAGAAATTCTATTTAGTTACGTTTTCTACTTTGATTGTTCACCTAGCGGCTCCTCTTGGGAAAACCAAATACCCACAAGCCTTAGAACAATGAGGCAATTTCATTTTTTTGCTGTACAGTGAAGTAAGTTGGGTTTGACATTAAAAGACGAATATAAGATTAATAGTCCATTACAAAATTACAATTCCTCTTCTTCTCAACATAGTTTTATATGGTAGGGTGGGGAATGCCTTGTAAGACACAAATGATTCATATCATCAGTTACCTGTGAGTGTTTTCAGATCCCTTTTTGAAAGAACTCACACAGAGATAAAAGGGACCTCCAGCTAAGTCTTAAGGCCTTGCAATAAATGTAATACATTTAAGGCTGCAATCCCGTGAATATGACTGATTGATGTCTCATGCTTTATTATTCTCATTATGCAACAAGCTTAAAGAAATATTGACTCACATATTGAGCTGACTGGTCATATTCCCACTGATTATTGATGGAAAAGAAGGAGCACAGAAAAGACTTATTAATTATTAATACAAGATGATATTCATTGTAAATTAAATTCCATGGAATTCCATTTGGGAGCGTCACCTGTGAGTCCTCCATGAGGATGTCCTTGATGAAGGGCTGACCCTGAGGCTCGCCGTAGTTCATCCTCACGTAGTGGACTTGGTAGCCTCGGATCTGACCGTGCTGCAGCTCAGGGGCTGGCGCTCGCCATTTCACCCTAATGGCTGAGGCGTTCACTGTCTCTGCGTCCACCCCTCGAGGAGGACCACTTGGAACTATAAATGCATTTTGGGATAGAGGTCAAGGGTCACTGACGATGGGCACTTAAACATCAGCGCGGAGGTATTCTCTTTAATTAAAAATAGATTGGGACCAGAAAAATACACTGAAAAACTGATGTAAAAATGCAGCCATCCAAAAAGTCTAAATCTTTAGTGATGTCTGGGAAAAAGGGTCGAAATAGTAAAAAAAAACAAAAAAAAAAACGTGGGTGCTCGAGGAAAAACATGGAGGAAAAAGCAGTGACGGATAAGAAGCAAATGTAGAGAAAGATAAGAATGGCAGATAGAAAAGGATTTGTCGCCACGGGCAGATAAACAGTGGCAGACAGTCAAAGAGAAAATACTGTTATCAAGAAAAAAAAAAAAAAAACCTCTCTTGTGTTGCCAAGAACTACACGCCCCCCCGTAACACTGGAGTCAGTGTTATTGGTGGAACGCTGGGAGTATCAGCCATTAAGTAGGAATAGCCAAAATATCGCTGCCAATGTGACAAAATTAGGCAAACACATTGATAAAACGGGGCTAAAACACATTAAAAACAGCTGTTAAGGTTTTAGGGATTTGGGAGGGCAGTTAGAAGTGAGGAAAGGCCAAGGTTCAGCCAAAGTTATTGAGAGGTATTTGTTATTCCAAGAAAGGGAAATCCCAACATTGGGGTTAGAGAAGAAAAGGGCAAAAAGCGGATAAAAACAGCAGCATGGGAAAAAGGGTTCCTGCGGATGGAGAGAAAGCGGTGGTGAGGGAAGAGAAAAGGGAGTTTTTCCACTTTGTGAAGGGATAAAGGGAAGGTTCTCAAAACTGTTTTCAAATGCATTCTCTAATTAGTTAGTCACAGGTGCTCGGAGCTCATTAGTCGTGTTAGTGGGGTAGAGGTAGCCTTTGATAGCTGGGCGGAGCGTCCTAAGATTGTTTGAAAACATACCATCTTCCTCGGTGCGGATAATCAGCTGTAAACTCTCAGGTCCGTCGCCGGCTTCCGTCTGCGCCCGCACTGTTATTCCGTACTCGGTCCATTTCTCCAGGTTTTGCAAGAGATACGGAGAACCTTCCGTAGGAATGCCGTCAATCCTTTTGGAGGTTTTGTTGACCCCCGTAGCGGAGTACTGGATGGTGTATCCCGTAATGACGCCGTTCTGAAACTCCATAGGCGGTGGTGCCCAACTTACCAGGATGCTGGTAGAAGTGGGGCTGGTGCATGTTATGTCCTGAGGAGGTGCTGAAGGAACTGATTGGCCAGTTTGAGGAGGCAGAGTTGGAATTGTTTTGGGTAAATGTGAGTTGGTGGTGTGTGTGAGTTGTTATTGGGGTGAGGTGGAGGAATGGGGATGGAATGACAAGACAGAGAACAGAAGACAAAGAAACATAAAATGAAAACAAAACACTGGAGAACAGAAGCTATCAAGAAAAATGGCCCTCTGACTAGAAAGCAAGATGACGGAACAACGATACTGGATGATGGGTGTCGACTTCTGTTTGATTGATGAAAAGAGAGTGAATGACTTCAAAGAGACGCGACACAAAATAGACTGACTAGAGCTTTGAACACATAAACATACCTGCCTGGAACTTACTTGTCCTACTCAAGTCTGAGCGCTCGATCCACGATGGAGATCACATCTCCAGCTACAAACGTCTGACTTGTAAACCCACGCTTATACTGAATCTCTTACAGACCTCACATTGATAGCCAACAATAGGAAGAACTTTTACCATACTGCGCCAATCAGGAAAGAACGCCAGGTTTTGGAATTCATGTTTGACATTTGTTGAAATATCAAAACTGAGGTCAATGTAAGTCAGAATTAAGGTTGGCCTATTTGTAACAATGCAAACTAAAAAACGCTAATAATTACAAAAATGTAATAGACATTTTTGCCCCCTCCTCCCCCTTTAAAGTTGTATTTTTAAACTTTTGGTTGGTTTGTTTGTGTGCAAATTATGCTCCAAATATTAGCTTTCAGGTGCATGGAATGTGGGAAAGGAAATTCAATTTTGGATCAAATCCATGACTTGTTTGCACTTGTTAATGACTTTTAATGACCAAATGACGGTACATGTGGAAGGTAGGTATCTACGCTGAGCTACTGCTTGACCTTGGTGCTTGTGTGCACTCTACATCCAAGTTATATCGTCACTACTTTTGCATTGTCCAAATAAAGCCTGCCTCTTTTCGCACACCCCAGTCACACTGTACAATATGCAGCTGTACTTACGCGTCTGGGGCGTGTCAACGGAAACCTCGTTGGTATATGCACCGATGCCATGTTTGCTACGGGCAGCCAGTTGGAAAGTATAGGCTGAGAAAGGCTTGAGGTTCTTCAACAGGTAGGAGGTTGTCGGCTCAAAGCTCACTTTCTTCTAAAGGGGACGTGAAGATACAAGGACATGAACGTAACTTCTCATCCGTCGCTCAAGACTGTAAATATCAATAACCGTAACGCAAATTCCACGAACAGGCACTCCAAAATGTTGAGACCCGAATTGCCCATTGGTGTGAATGGTAGTCCATTTCCTTTTGACGTCCAACCAACAATCAAATGAGCAAACCCTCACCTCCTCTGTATCGTCTGCTCGTCGATAAACCAGTTCATATCCTGTGATCTGGTTGTCGGGGCCGCCCTGGGGTGGCGCTACCCAGGACAACAGGATACTCGTCTCAGATTTGGCCTCTCCTTTGAACTCTGAAGGCTGGGATGGGACTACAGAGTGCAAGAACACGGTCATTATTATCTTAATTGCTTTTATCTGCCACAAGGTGAGATTCAAATGTATGGTGTCTTACCGCCAGTCTTGGCAATAATCTGCAGGTCCTGGGAAAGAGGACCATCTCCAACAGAGGTGAAAGCCAACACTCGGATGTAATACGTCTTGTTCGGAGTCAAACCCTGAATGGTGATGAAGTTGGCGCTCCGCACCATCTGCTTTTCCCACTGCATCGCAAGGCAATACGTCAACACACGCGCTGACACACACTCGGCAACTCTTCGGTCACACGCAATGAACAAATACCTGGTTGACTGGCAGCGTGTTGTCTGAGGTATAATACACCCTGTAGCCCACAACTTGCCCGTTTGGTTCCTCTGGCTCATCCCAGTGGATGATCGCCGTTGTTGTGCTCAACATGCGACCTCTGACCTGTGAGCCAAACAGCAATAGTTCAAGTTTGGCGTGTCCTTCTAGTACTAATTAAAGGAAAGGTACAGTATATGCAAATGTGTCTTTTAAACTGGACATTCAATTTAAATACAGTGGTACCTTGGTGTACACGTAACAAAACAATATATTTCAACGGGGAAAGTTGACTTGAGATACAAGTGACTTGACGCACAAGTGTGGTCACAGAATGGATTGAACTCGTAAGGCAAGGCACCTCTGTATTTAAGACCCTTTGACGCTAATATGACTTCCATTTTTTGGAAAGATTTACCAAATTATAAGTACAGAATTGTGCAAAACATCTCAGTAAAATGAAAGATTAAGAAAAAGTAAAGAGGTCAAGACCAGCCCCAGATTGACTAACTACACATTAGTATGTATGTATGTATGTATGTATGTCTGTCTGTATGTAGTATGCCACCCGGAATCCTCCAATTTCTCATGATAGTGTGTCAAAACATCAATTTAAACACTAATGTCCTCTTATATTAAACGGAAATGACAACTATCCTCTAGCTCTGATGGACTGTTACAAACATACAAAATTGGACAGATTACTGCAAAGAATTCAATGTACCCTCTGGTTGAGAGCTAGCTAGCAAGTGATAGCTAGATTGATAGCTAAATAGATAGATGGATGGATAGATAGATAGCTGGATAGATACTTTATTCATCCTTTCGTGGAAATTCAGTGTATTCAGGTAGCTGAATCCCAATTTTTGAATGCCACATTCTTACGTCCAGGCCAAGACTGAATAACTTTGGTGAACACATTCAATTTCGGCTGCCCGACAAGTCACTGTGTACTTTCAAGGCGTGGCCCTTACTTGTCGGGGAGGCGAGGAGGGCGCCTGCTCCGCAGTGCGAGCCTCCACCACTTCGCTGGACGGACCCTGGCCGATGGTGTTAACAGCTGCCACGCGGAAGTCATAATGGGAGTAAGGGCTGAGGCCACCCACACTGTAGCGAGTGGTGGCGATGCCATCAATCTCTTTATAGGGGTCCTCTGAGCCTTTGGAACGGTGCTGGAGCGAGAGAGAGTGCAACAAGATATAAGACACAATAACATGCGGGCATTAAACCAGCACACTGGATGATTTACGACACAACATGAGGGATGAGCTGTGGATAGAATGTTTGGTCACGCAACATTACACGAATAAATGCCAGCAATGGGGAAAATGGAAGCTTTTAGTTTAGTATTATTATTATTTTTTTTTACAGTTTGAACTACTATTACTCTGTTTCATTTTGTACATATTCAACTTGGCTCGAGCCAAGTGATGCAGTAGCAACTTGCACAAGTCGGTGTGTTTGTGCGGCTGTCACTTACTTGTATGATATAATAGGAAACAGGTTCGGGGTTGCCAGAGTCCCAGGTGAGAGTGATGCTTGTTGCAGTCCTCTCAGTCACCACGGGTGTGCCAGGAGCCTTTGGGAGAGCTGAAGGCATTGCGGCGTTAAGATTTAGTGCATCTTAAAAACTGATCATTCAAAGATAATTCACCAATGCCAATACAAGCAATATGAATGATCAAAAGAACCTGAAATATGTAATAGCACATGAAATTTGGACTTCAGGTTAGAGATGACTTAAATTAGTAAAGCCTCTCAAATGTATACGTACTGTAATTTCAAGTGGTGGAATATCACATAAAGGACTCATGCAAAACACTATAAAGTGCAGTCATGATTGCTGACCTTAGTGCATTTTTATCATTCCAAAAGTGTCATTATATTTATAATGGTATACCCAAAAAAAAACACTTTTCGTTCAATATATTAATTTTAATGTTCATTATTCAAGATTACGACCTTTCTCTGCTCATTGGCTTGGAGAAATCACAAGGGTTTAGTGATGCGTATGATGTCCGTTTCGACTTAAGTCAAAGTAACCAAATATGGTCCCGTGCCCTATAAAGTGCTAACGAAAACAAGTGGAGAAGATTTTCATCCATTTCATTCACTGTATTTGTAAAATATATCACATTATTCCTCCCGGACAACTAACTTTACTTCAGACTTAGACCTTTCTCCTTGTGCTTTCGATGGAAGTTGACTTTCAGAGTGCCCAGTTATGCATAAAAGAAAGTGAAAATTGGAATGGAATTGAATGAAAGACTTTTGAGATACAAGGTCAAAGAAACCCTTGCCTCCGCTCTTACTCGCTGCAGCGCTCTGCTCATGCAGAAGCTCCCTTTTGTTTCCCCCTCACCTTTGACAATAATCTGCGCCACCGCCTCAATAACGCCGAGCGTTGACATGGCAACGCAGGTGTAATTGTTGGACTGGCGCACATCCGTCAGTTCGAGGACATTGCGGCCGATGGGCATATCGTCCTCTGGAGTCAGGTCCTCGGCCCCCAGCATCCACTTTACGTAGGGCATGGGCGAGCCCACTGCCACGCAGGTGATGTTGACGTTACCCCCTGGCATGATCTCACTGTCCGCCGGGGGGATGGAGAACCGAGGGGGGACGCGACGCACTGGACCGCGCAGCAATTAAAACAGAAAGGCAGGAAAGGAAGAGCCATTAGACATTTATGAGAGTGTTGTTGAGTAACGTGCAATGCAGTGGATCACAATGGGGACCTGTGCAACTGTTTTCCTGCTGCCACATGCTTTCAAATGAAGTTTTGTGGCAATCAGAAAAGACAGCAAACATTCCAACAGTCAGGTAAGTCATCACTTGGGTGCATGCGATATGGAAATGTTTTATTCATGGTGCTAGCACCAGGAAATAAATATTTTATGCATGAAGATACAAATGATACCCAGAAAAACAAAACACATGTACACTCAGAAAGAAAAAAAGAACTGCACAGCACATCAAATAGGCAGAAAACACCAACACACATGGTTTATAATAATAATAATAATAATTCACAAATGAATGGTTTTCTTAATCGAAGAAAAGAAACACTCAACAGAGTCACACTGTTTTCACAGTACCAACCTTCTCGGAGCTCTGCCGAGGGAGAAAGGACAGAGAGGGGGCGGCGTATGGAAGAGGAGGAGGGGGTAAAGAGAGGAAAATGGCCAATATCAGAGAAGAGACAGGGAGAGAAAACACGTTAGACACGGGAGTGTAGCGGCCGACAAGAGGGGAAGTGCAAAAGAAAAAGGAGGAAAAAACAGAAGCTGTGGAGGGCTGTCAAAAACTCACTTGAATGCGCAACAACAATTTTGTGCGCCTGCAAGTACTAGACACGCATCACCAACTCGGTTGTTTGCGTTTGTTTCTAATCGCCGGAGCGTGCAACAATCAGGCTGTTTAAAGGTGGCCTTTTCTTTCATGTTTGAGTTGGTTGGGGTGGCAACAGAGCAAAAGGCCTCAGGATGAAAAATGTCTTCAAATCTCAAACGTGTGTGGGAATGGGCGCTTTTAAAGTGCTCGAAGAGGTGAGGCGCCTGTCAGATTTTGGCTAGAAACACGAGAAGTCCTAACAAGATGATGATTTGTTTTCTTTTGGAGGTCTAAAGGCTAAGAAGGGAGGGCAGAGAGATTAATAGCCTCAGTAAAAACACTCCGCTCTGCGTTGAATGTGTGGAAAGACGACCCTTGTTTTGGAAAGGCTCTTTTATGGCCTGGCAGTGAAATCGGTTAAATCATATGGCGTTGCATATAATATCATAAAATATATCATTGAATTAACATACATTCCTGGAAGTAAAATAATAAAAAAAGTATACTTCATTTATACTGTCTAGGTTGTGTATCTTTTTTATAGTCCATATTGGTATCTATATTACCTTATACTATATACTGTATCTGTACATAAAGATGTCTCAGACAGTCTCCTGAATCCTAACTTTTATTCCGTTACCCTGAAGGCCTAGACTGACTTACCATGATATCCTGTTATGTCATATTTATTTTATGACTACTACTATACTACAATCACTCAGTTTTATCATCATTACATATTTATACATATTTTATACATCCCAAAAACATGCGTGGTAGGTTAATTGAGGACTCTAAATTGCCCATAGGTGTGAATGTGAGTGCAAATGATTGTTTGTTCATATGTGCCCAGCGATTGGCTGGCGAATGTGGTGAAAAATTTTATACAATATTGCAGTGTCCAGTAGTATTTTCCTCACACCTTGTTTTAAAACTTCACAGTAAACTTCTGCTTTACAAATGCCACATCTGCTTTTGTGTGCGGTATCATTTTTCATTCACGTAATTACAGCCACCCTAGTGGAGTCCATTATTTGATTAGTATTTGGTCTTTCAGTGCCCTTCAAGACCTTCTCTTACCGCGGACATAGAGGTTCGCCGGGGTGGAATAGCGAGTTCCGTCGCTGTTGGTGGCAACACACTCATACTTGCCCTGGTCAGACTCTTCGCTCATTTCAATCTGCAGTGCACCTGAATGCAGGAATCAGGAAATGAAAATATACAGAGAGGAGGAAAGAAACACAAAAACATTGAAGGTACAGTCATTTAACACATCCTTATCTGATACAGAACATTTATTATCATAAAGGACAAATGAGTTTGACTATCAGCAAAAAGTGAACTCGGTGGAGGAGAGGGCTAAAAAAAAAAAAAAAAAAAAGAGCCCGTTCAGCGGGGACACATTTCTGTCACTCTCAGCAAAAATCTCCTCAAAACAAAGGTCAGCACCCTGATTTAGAAATGGGAGGGAAACAAAAAGTCCTTAAGAGGGAATATGGTTCTTCATGCAAGACAGAAATTAATAAGCCAAGCAGTCAACATGTTGAGAAATCCAGTCACAAAACTGTCTGAAAATTGAGATGCAATTACATCACTTTTCAAAACATTGCCATGGGAATAACACAACCCTGACTTTCTCGGATCCACCAATGGGATCAGGAGTGTGATGTCATTAAATGCACACCCAATAAAAGTGGTAAAGAAATCAAATTACCTTTATTAAGGCCAACAGATTAAAAAAAATAAAATAAACGACATACGCAAAGCCTTTGGAAGGGGGCCGATGCTTTCTCACTCCCTGAAAATAGAAAAACTGTCAAAAAAGTCAACCAGAGGTTTTTTTGATGGTGTTGGAAGGCAAAAAAGCGCCCATAAAAACTTTATCAAAAAAGTGGTTGTTTGGGGCTTTTTATCAGTAATGAGAGAGAAGAGAGAAAGCAATGGTTGGAAAAAACAGAACAAAAACTCATGAAGAAACCTGTGTGTGCGTGTGTTTGTGTGCGCGTGTGTGTGTGTGTAGGTGTGTGTGTGCGCATGTGTGTGTGTATGCAAGTACCCTAATGTCTGAAAGTGTGTCTTCGCCATCTGGACATTTCGAGTTGAGTGAATAACAGCTGGGAGGCAAAACAAAACTGGGACGTTTGATTGGGTAAATATAGACAATGCAGAAAGAAAGGGGGCGGGGACAAGCTTAGGTCAAGACCATCTCCCCAAAAAAGAGAAGGAAACCAGGTCATCAAAAAAAGCAAAAAAGGCTAAGAAAACAGGATTACTGTCACCCTAAACTAAGGAACATAAAAACACACAATGCTTAAGATCGAAGGTAGGGTCGATGTTAAGACGCTAATTGATATTAAAGTGATGGGTACAAAAGAGGAATTCACTATATGATGATTAAGGAAGCAATGGAATTCTGTTAACGAGTGTGGGGCTGACATGGTAAAATGAACAGATGAGCAGATAATGAAAAGATGAGAAGAGGGAAGGTGATGAAAAGTCAATGTAATGAATTGCTCGCTCAATTCCAACCCCCCTCCTCTCGCTCCTCTTCCCACTGCAGATGTGAAGCAGCTGGATGAGTGGCAACGCACAGATTCACTCATCCTGAGCTGCTTCCTACACTGGTGCAAGGGGAAGCAGAGGGTTGGAATGGAATCAGGCCACTGTGTCACGTTGGTCCTCCCAGCAGTCTTACCTCGTATGGGCGTGCCACCTGAGTGGGCAATGAATGCACGAGATTAGAGAGGGAGAAGAAGAAGAAAATGTTAGTGCCACAGGAGGGGAAAGGGGCAAGGGAAGGATACTGAAAGAACTGAGGGACTAACTCGGAAAGAAGAACCAAATTAGACAGAAAAACAAAGAAAGAGCCGAAAAAGATAACGAGAAAGAATACGCTTCAAGAGACAGATTGTGAAAGGCAAAGTGACAGAGCTAAAAGGAGATGCGTTATTGAGTGAACGTCATTGATTGATTTGGGCAGCAGGGTAGTGGACGTCTCTAAGACTCGGAATATATTTCATGCTCACTATTAACCTGTTCCCCGTGTGGCTCAAAATCCGTGCTATGCTGCGTAAATGTGTCCTTTTGCGTTGTTTTTCTAATGGTGGTGGGGGGAAATCCCACCACCAACACTTTAACACTACTAGGCACACGATGTACCATCAGGCTAAAATGTTTCTGGAGTGACTACATGAGGTTCTGACAGCGAAGACATTTACAACGATCTGAAACGTCATCTTAAATGTCAAGCTCAAGCTTCACGAAATCAGAGCGCAACCGTGTAGACCAGAATGCACTGAAAATGAATCTTTTATTTGAAGCTTTCATAACTTGCTAAAATTATCGCAAGTTGATGGATAATTTGGGATGAATTTAGCCTGAAAATGTTAGTACATTTTAAATGAATTATGGAGTACCATACGAGTCTTCGAGAGACAACAGTGAGGCTCTAAGCTGCCCTCATTTCATTTACCCGTTTTCCACTACATGGCACCTACTCCTGACCCTGGACCCTAACCCTAACCCTGGACAGGGTTGCAAGAGCTGACTGATCAGACCACATGGATGACGTGATTTGTCAGCATCAAAATTACGATTTGAGGACACACGGCTTGACATGACAAAAGTAACGTATCCTAACATCGGCCTACCCTGTTGTTGTGCTTCAGCTCTGGACTCTGCAGTATTACAGTATACGTCACAGTCTGTCTGTTTTCTTGCTGCTCTTAGTCTCAAGAAAATGTTTCTCCTTACGTGGCCAACAGCCAATTAAAGATGTTTTTTTTTTTTTTTTTTTTTTTGCTAGCATGTCTCATTCCAATGAAGTGCGTTGGATGTGGCGTGGTTTTCAGTTTCCCACCATAATAGGAAAACTGACAAACCCAAAACAAGTAGAGTTGCGATAAGATATTAACATATAATAGAGAAGGGGCAAATGAGTTAAACTGACTAAAGACCCTTTCCTATTTAAAAAAAATACAGTAAATCACTGTGTTTCTTGTTTACGAAAAATGTAGGCATGTAGCATAGTGCCTCCTTTTAGATGGATTTCTTGGCGGGTTACACGACGTGTTGCACTGGCACAAGAGGTCAGCCGTCACACGGCAAAAGAAGGCATGCTCATCTACCGTCGTACTTACTTACGTTTCCCATTAGATTGTTTTATATCGGCATAGGAGTGTGTTTTTCATACAAACATTTCCTGTAATAATGACTTTACTACACGTTAGCGTAGGTCAGTGATTGACTACGGCGTGTTCCAAATGACTTAAAATCGGGCTATGTCGCTGCCATTGGAATGGAGCTCGGAGCGTATTATATTTTTGTTTTTTTCTACCTTGTCGAAGCAACTACAACAATTTGACCTACGCAGATGACTGTAAAAAGTGGAAAAACACATGCCAGATAATCAGTTATTTGCAGGAGCTCAACTATCTTTCTTTTGAGCTGTTCAGACACGGAATCTTCAAAAACAACAGAAGCTATAAAACACATAAGAACCGCAATTCTGTGAAATGGATGATAGCGCTGACATTCCCCCCAAAGTTAATTAAAAAAAGAACGTATTGTGTAGATTTGTATTTTTTTTTTACCTGCTGATATTGTCTTGCACTGGTATAGAGAACCAGTGGTAACAAGGTTAGCCGTAATGTATACAGGCTACACCGTACAGGTACTGTCTAGAATCCTGAAATCGAGTAGCCATCGATTTCCTTACAGTGGCCCTGCTCAAGACCTACCTAACAGACATCTAGAGTTGAACACTTATCGACTGGCAACTCTATATTGTGGACTGGGGGAAAGTAAGTAGGTGAGTGAATGACAGAGTGAGTGAGGGAAGGAATAATTAAATAAGTGAAGGAGTGGAAAAAGTAAATTGGCGAGTGTGAGGGGGGATTTTTTATAATTCGCTGGGTGTGGAAAGGTTGCAGGTGCACAGGTGAAGGTGAGGCCAACTGCACGTATGTCTAGTGTGACAGAAATGTGTAAGAATGTTATAGCTATGAATGCACATTGATGTGTGCACTTATGTGTCTTTTTATGTATTCTGTGTCTCATTTTAAGACATTTGCAGGCTAGCGTTTGAGTGTTGGTATGCATGTCTGTGTCCAGTGTAGCTGTTAGTACAGTGCATGCCATGCGTTTTAATAACGCCTTAATGTTGTAAAGGTGAGCAATAGTAGGAACAGCAGCAACATTAGTGAAAGGTATATAGAAGAGTGGACAGTGAGGGTGTGGACCTCGGGACAAAAGCACTTACCAAATGACTCTGTGGTTAAAAAGATACAAAGAGAAAAGAAACAGCATAGACATGGCATTACAATGGGTCCATTGATTACACACCTTGACAAACACTGGATCTCCCACCCCCAAAAAGTCAAAGGTAGTAAAGAATCTATGACATATACAGTAGCTATGACATGAAACATTATGCTTATTTATGAACTCATTAAAAGTATGACATATTTTAAATTCCAGATGTACAGTAGCTTTGCAATTACTGTATTTAAAAATGTAATTTTTAATTTTGAAACGTGAAAGGCGTAACGGGAATTTGGGTTGAGCCAGCAAGTTCAACAAGCAGGTACGGAAGCATAGACATTTTTTTTTTTAGACTTGGGAAACCAATCACAAGAGAGGGTTTTGTGTCAGAGTTGATCCCTGGAAGAGGGTAGCAGGAAGGGATTGAGAAGACTCATTGGGGGTTTACACACTACTGTGGCTATACAAAAAAACCAAAAAACAAATAAAAAAAACCATAATGAGACAGAATTGTGAGGCCATTTTGGGTTTTGATTTCCACAAATTGTCATTATGATTTCACTCAGAAAAAAGGACAAAGAGAGTTATTTTATTAATTTGATTAGTCACAGCAGTGAGATTGCTTGGACGAGGCAATTCCTTTCGAACACGCCACCATTACGTGGGCTTATATTTTGACTTGGTCCAAAAAATAAATTGAATGGACAAACTTTATGGCTCTTTAGTCAAATAAACTGTGCCGTAATGGTGATTTGCTCAGGAAGGCCTCAGACTGTTTGGAGCAAAGTTGAGAAAGTTAGGAGTTTTCATTTTCAAAGTCCAAGAAGAGTTTTACAGGGATTGGCAACCGTCCAAGGCAACTCATAGCAGCGGCAGCAACAGCAGCAGCAGCAGCAGCAGCAGCAGAGGGGGACAGCAGAAGAACACGGCCAGTAACCACGGCAGGAAGTGTGAGAAACAGCAGTCGGGGAAAGGTTCACAAAAGGCCAACAGAAATATGAAAAGGATTGGAGAATATTGAAGCTCTTCAGGTGGAACTAAATGTGGGATTTCAGGGAGGGACAAGAGCTACCGGACAAAAATCATCGGTTACCTGAGCGCAGCTGCTTGATTCGTCCATTGTTACTGGATGTGTTGACTGGCAGGAAATCCTTGAACCAAGAAATTTCTGGGTCAGGGTTTCCACTAGCCGCACAGAGCATGGTGGCGGTCCGAGAGCGTTCGACCACTTTCAGCTGGGGACCCATATCTATGGTGGGGAACCCCGAAGGCAGCTGGTCCTCTGCAAGGATTAGAGACATGCGTCAGAACAGAGGTGTGCAGTGTTTTTACCTGTTTATACTGTATAAACCCACATGTATTAGGATTAAAAAGCATTGCATCACATGCGGGATAAAGCTGGATCAAATGTGGATGGAGATATTATGGCTTCGTCCTGAGGGAAATTTCACACACGGCCTTGTGTGGGGGATTGTACTGACATCAGGCCATCACATTGTCATGTTTGCTCTTAAATTTACTACAGCTCAATGAGATATCCACCTAATTACCATTATTCCCACGCATTGTGGCTATCGAAGTAGCATCGGGAGAGGTGAAAGGGAGCAGTCACACCAGGCGAAAAAATTGTCAAAAGAACGGAAAAAACACGCACTGCTCATACTTAGAAAAAAGAACATTTCACTGTTCCAACAAATATCTTGACCGCATTGGCTGCCTTGATAAGATTAGAGGTCGGTATACAGATTACAGTACTTTTAGATAATAATAATAATAAATCAAATTTGTACAGCGCTTTTCTCATTACACAATGTAGTAGCGTTGAAGGTTTCATAGCAAAGTAACATATTAAAAAGCTCGAAGAGGGGGCATTCAGTACAGCCTCAGGCACTTAACAATATCCATCCATCCATCCATCCATCCATCCACCTTCTGTACCGCTTTACCCTCACGCGGGACACGGGCGTGCTGGAGCATATCCCAGCAATCTTCGGGCGAAAGGCGGGGTACACCCTGAACTGGTTGCCAGCCAATCCCAGGGCACATATAAACAAACAACCATTCGCACTCACATTCACACCGAAGGGCCATTTAGAATCTTCAATCAACCTACCAAGCATGTTTTATGGATGCGTGAGGAAACTGGAGTACCCGGAGAAAACATGCAAACACCAAACAGGCGGGGCCGGAATTTGAACCCCGGTCCTCAGAACTGTGAGGCAGATGTGCTAACCAACCCACTTCACAATATGCACAGCGAAAACTTTGAAAAGAATAAGCAGTTTTTCCATGCTCTCTTGGGTGTGTTATTGTTCCGGTTATCCATGAATATCTTTTAAACCAAACTCAAAATGTCAAGCTATCCCATAAATTATTACATAAACTACTCCATTTGATTGCCTTTGGATTTTGTGTTTTTATTTATTTATTTCTTACATTTTTTTATGGAGTCTTCCACACTCCTCAGACATTTAATATTATGGGACAACCAATTAGCTAAGGTTTCATTTTGAACCGAAGATTCTTTTGTTTGGTAACACAAGTGGACATTCCGTTGTTTATGATACTGTACCTGGACCATTAAAGTTGACAATACAGTCAGGTTTTAAAAATACGGCCAGATCAAATGAAATAAGTAAGAAAAAAAAAAAATCTAAACTTAAAAAAATATGATGAATGAGACACATTTTTGGCCCATGTTGACATCTCAAATACTAACTTACACACGAAATTTGAACACGAATCCAATGAAACGGTGACCTGAGTTCTATGCGCATAAAATGCAGATGGGCCATCGTGTATTTTATTTATTTAATGTCCCTTGGTAGGTGACAATACGTCAACAAACGGCTGAGTCATCCATGACAAAAACAGACAAGGAAAGAGACTTTGTGGTCGTGCATATGTTTGAGCTCAAAGGTACTTTAACTTTTGTCCCCCCACTCCTCCTGTTTAAAAAAAATAAAAAATTAAAATCCCTTGTGATCCCTTTCAACCACACCGAGCCTCATTAACGGGAAATCCTAGCATCGAACCTCACCAAGGAGATGCTAATTCTGGTACTAACCCATCGAACTGTAGCCAGCGGCTCGTGACGCACTAGCTTTGAAAGCGCAGATGTGTGTGGCCTTTTAACAGCTCTGCTTTCAATCAATCACAACAGTGACAAATGGAAACATGGACATCATAAACCAAAGTGAACAAGATGAGGCGTTCGTGCGATGGCCAGCACGTGCGGGTGGGTGGATGTAAAACAGCTACATTGGCAAAAAAAAAAAAAGAAGTGACATTGAATAGCGAGACAAAGGAAGGAAAAGAGGGCCCCAAAAAAGAAAGTAAGAAAGAACAGAAAGACAGACATGAAGAGAGAGGGAGCACAAGGGAGAGAATGCGGCATCACAATCGTGATTCTCCCTGCTTTCATTATGCAAACACTTACTTCAAAGAAAGCCCCTCATAGGCAGCTCTAATGCATTCTATTTCATCTACCTGGAGTGGGACACTGCGCTCAACGGTGAGAACTGAGGACACTTGGTTAAAAAAGATGCTCCCAATCACGTGTTTGGGCAGATACACATAAAATTGTTGGTGCCCCTCTGTTCGTGAAAGAAAACCCACAACTTATTAAGACAATCACTGCAATCTTAACGATTTTTGTAACTTTCAATGAGACATCTGCACCCTCAGCAGGTATTTTGGCCCCCTCTGGAGCTAACTGCTCCAGTTGTCTCAGGTTTGAAGGGGGCTTTCTCCAGACGGCATGTTTCAGCTCCTTCCACAGATGTTCAATAAGATTTAGACAAGGGCTGATCAAAGGCAACTTCAGCATAGTCCAATGTTTTGCTCTTAGCCATTCTTGGGTGTTTTTCACTGTGTCTCTTGGGTCATTATCCTTTTGCAAGACCCCTGACCACACTTTCTGACACTGGGTAGCTCATTTCTTTCGAGAATACCTTGATAGTCTTTAAGATTCTAGACGCACTGTGCCATATGTAGCAACGCACCCCCAGAACACAACAGAGCATCTTCCATGTTTCACAGTAGGGACAGTGTTCTTTTCCTGCTATGCTTCATTTTTGCATCTGTGAATATAGAGTTGATTTGCCTTGCCAAAAAGTTACATTTTTTCTCTCGTCTGCTCATAGGACATTCTCCCAGAAGCATTGTGGCTTGTCAACATTCAGATTGGCATATTCCAATCTCGCTTTTTACAATTTATTTTCAACAGCGGTGTCATCCTTGGTAGTCTCCCATGGAGTCAACATTGGCTCAAACAATGACAGATAGTGCAATATGACACTGATGTACCTTGACCTTGGAGTTCACCTTTAATTTCTTTGGAGGTTTTTCTGGGCTCTATAGTTGCCATTTGTTTTCATCTCTTCAATTTGTCATCAATTTTCTTCCTGCGGACATGTCCAGGGAGGTTGACTACAGTCCGGTGGATCTTCAATTTCTGAACATATGCAACTGTAGTCACAGGAACATCAAGCGACTTGGAGTTGGTCTCACAACCTTAACCTATAATGTTAAACACCAGTAATGAAGAAAAAAATAAAGCACATAAGTTTTTAAGCAGTTGCCCTTACTGCTGCAAAAACTCTCACCAGAACCTAATCCAATAAATTGTAAGGATGAACGTTATGGCAAAGAACTGCATGTTAAAAGATATTTAATTTGGGTATGGCTGTTTAGGCAGACCTCATCTAAAAATCACACTGTAGTTGACAACATATAACAAACAAGTTATATACCGGTACAAAATCACAGTTCTTTGAAAAAAAATACAACCAAATAGGTTAAAATAATCACAAAATGCTCTTTAAAATAATGTTTTATCCTGAGTATTGGGCTAATATCATAATATTTGCTAATGCTATTGATTTCATGTGTCACCTGTGAGGACATTTTACTGATTTACATTTCCAGGAGCCCGTAACCACTATTTGCCACACCCACCAAAAAAGCAAAGGTTTGGTCTTGAGATGAAAATGGTTTCTCTTGGTAACAGTTATTTTTGCTGCAAAAGGCAGAGTGAGGACATTAGCACGTGTATAACACAAGCTATTTGTCATCCATCATCGGGACAAGTGTAAAGCAACACCAAAGTGTTTTCAGGGTAACGCCGCAGCTCCTTGAGGTCAGAGCAGACGCGTAACCCAACGCTCCTGTGTTGACGGAGCCTCCCACTGTTTCATTTGGATGCGCTCCCACTTGAGTGTTTCCACTGAGCATGGTCCAGATAATTTCACAGCTCATAGGCAAAGCCAGTCTCACAGTCATGGGAACTGCCTCGCAAACTGCTGCATCTGCTTTATAGGAGCTCCAAAATGAAATGTGCGCTCATTTGCTCTCGAGATTTGTCATCTGTAAATGTGGAAGACCGCATCTCTGAGAACAAAAGCATCTGAAGGCTCGAGTGTAATACGCTTTCCCGACTGCTTCTACCATTCATTACACACTAAAAAGCATGTGGGCTGACACAATAAAATAAAGGCCTGATTATCATATGGCATTACAATTAGTTTGACAACTTACAACTGGAGTACATTTTTTTATTTTATTTCTCTTTGACGTTTTAGCACACCCACAGGCTTGAAGGATCTTAGAAAAGAGAGACAGTAGCGCATAGACTAGTGAATGTACAATACCATGGATAAAAGTCATTATTATATTTTACTTGTCACACGTGACAAGAAGAAATACTTGAATGGTAACACAAAACAGTAACAAGCGCACCTCTGTCATATTGAACTTACACGTGTCGTTCTTTAATTTTGACCTACCATAGACCATAATATTGCTGACAATGTTGAGTAGGAATAAGAGTCTCCAAATATTTTCATGAGATGAGTATCACATATTTCAGAGATGAAACACTTTTGTTAGTAGAAATAAATAAATAAATTAATAAATAAATAGCAACATTACTTGGCAGTCCTATTTTTTTCCCCACAGACTTTACTCACCTGTACTGCATTGAAGTACCACCCTTTTTTAATTCATTTTTTTTTTGTAAAACGGTGGACGCGTGGTTAAGCACATCGGGCTCACATTTCTGAGGATATACATGATTTTAAAGCAGTTTTATGAGTCCCTTATTTATGAAATGATGACATAATGGCCGTGCGCTTGGCTGGCGACAAGTCTAGGGCGTACCCCGCCTCTCGCCCAAAGTCAGCTCTTGCCCTCACTAATAAGCACAAGGAGTTTTGGAAATTCATGGGTGGATGATGACAAATGAAAGACACAAGTTACAAAACGTCTTTTAAATTGAAGTTCAAAGCATTTCTGGAAAGAGTAAACCATAACAATGGACTCATATTAACATTTTGAACAACTTCCTTTTTGATTACATTTCAGACAATCTAGAAAGATCACACCGACCGATTATGAATAAATACTCGACAAGGGGATCCTATCGTCAGTGACTTTTCTCCACTTCATTATTATTTCAGCCTTTACCAATCATATCCATTATTGAAGGCCAAGATTTCAATTGGACTGGTTGTAATTGTGAGTAATTAAGCCGGCTGACCTTAGCATCACATCCCTCCTGTCAGACATGGCGTCACTGGACGGAGGCAGGGGGGAACGACGACAACACACGTGACTGACACATCTGTGCTTCGGTGTGTGCATGTGCGTGTGTGTGCGCGTGCGCAATCTAACTGACGTTTTGGACTGGCAGTCTACCAGGGGCTATTAGCAGTTCCCATGTGGCCTCTTCCACAACAACAACAAGAGCAATAACGACTCCTCAGTAGTGCAGAAAGAGACTCATCCTAACGTAAAGAATGAAAGAAAGACGGTCTTAGACCAACGATGAACGTGTGTGCGCGTGCATATGTGCATGAACACTTCCTGTATGTTCCGGATGAAGATTGGAGAAGAGGAGGGGACAGGCTACCGTCGAGGGAGGCAGAAAAATCCAAAATAGAGGCAGCGACGACACCGCAGGAGCACATACAGATGTGCGCGCGCCTGTGATCGCTTACACACACAGCATGCGATGACGGTGAACAGCAAAGAAAATGCAAATCTGATGTGAATAATTTAGACGTTGTGTGGAAGAGCATGTGGAGCGAGAGATGAGTGTGAGAAAAAGAGGAGCAAGTTAAGAGTAGTTCAGATTGAAAAAAAAAAAAAAAACACGATGTAGACTTTGCGTATTGTACTTCAGAAAGACAAGAGCGAGAGGAGAGGAGAA
This sequence comes from Phyllopteryx taeniolatus, assembly GCF_024500385.1. NCBI lineage: Eukaryota > Metazoa > Chordata > Actinopteri > Syngnathiformes > Syngnathidae > Phyllopteryx > Phyllopteryx taeniolatus. The sequence goes on along the minus strand of NC_084505.1, from coordinate 29,146,477 downwards.
ACAATAGGAAGCCCCCCCCCCCCACACGCGTGGACTATAAAGGCAGCCGGCGTGATTATCCACACTTGAGCGGCTTCACTCGCTAAGACACTCTTGAGCTTCCAACTACCGGTGCATAATGTTCTCCTAATGGACTCCACTAACACTAACATCACCATTTGCAGTAATGGACTGCTGCTAACACTAACAAAAGCAAGTAGTGCAGCGGACACAGCCTTTACACTTATTGACTTCGAAAGAGACCCCTCTTCCGAGCTTTCATCTTTCTCAGCATTAATACTTCTAATTTAGAATCTATGAGTACAAGAATGGAAATTAACAGTGTAACAAACTATAATCTGAATGATCGCTAAGGGCCAGGCAATGGAGGTATGATGCATTAAAAGAAATAACATAAAACCTGATATGGTTTGTATGGGTTGGTAAGTGATTCTAAAAATATATGTATGTACTCTATGTACAGTATGTACAGCTCAATAAATTTGAATAATGTCAAAAGCTTAATTTAGTTAGGTAGTTCAAAATCAGAAAATATAACTCATTATAGAGATGCACTCCACACACTCAGAGTGAAATATTTTATGAATTTTGTTAATATAAATGTATAATTTTCATGATTATACTTTACAGTCAATGAAAACCCAGAATTCACCAGCTCTAGAAACAAGGACATTACCGTAAAAAAACAATCAAGAAATGATGACAATGATTTTAATGAAGAAATTAGGCAGGAATTTGCACTCTGAAAAGTATTTTCCCGCATGTTTAATGAATATATATAATGAATGAGTACTGAAATAAATGGACTTTTCTACCACAATCTAATTTATTGAGATGTACCTGTAGCTGTATGTGCAATCTTGTCCAAATAAATTGGAAATTAAGAGCAGTTTGGTGCAGTCGTACGCGGCTACCGTATCTAGTTTATCTTTGTCAAGGCGGAATTGATATCGCAACTCTTGTATTGGGTCACTGATGGTGGCGTTGTTCCCTTGCACTCGGAATCTGCGATTGACTAGCCAACAGTCCAGGTGTAGTTTGCCTTTTGCCCAATGTCATTGCATGGATTGTGCAAGTGGCCTCATGAGTGAGTATTTTGTGGCTAAAAAACACTCATCGGGAAACATTTCTACATATGTATCGCAATACTCGTACAGATAGAGACACAGAAGGTCAAATAGAAAGCAAAATAAGTTGTGTTTGTTCATGTGAGTTTTTGACTCCTATTCAAAGCGTTTGGATTTGGCAAACTGTGCTCGGCGACTGGATGCGAAGGCAGCTTGTTTGCGCGTGTGACGGCACTAACCTCGTAGCACACTTAGTCTGGTGGAGGCGGTGAGCTCTCCAGCTGAGTTGGAGGCGTGACATTCGTAAATCGCCTCATCTCTAGGAGTCCTCAGAGGCTGGATCCTCAGGACCGAGCCGGTCCCGTCGTCAAACTCAATTACCTGTAGAAAAGGGAACAAGAAGATATACTGTTGATGCCTATACTTGTACAATACAAACTATTTGTTGCAATCTATTCAAGAGGAACAGAATGATAATGTAATCAAAGCCATAAGAATTAATTATGTTTGGATTCCCATTTTTTTTTATTAGGAGAACGTATAGTAGTAATAAAACCAAGAAATAATAGGAGGAGCCATCACTACTATACATTCACTCTTCCATTCTGGATGGCTCCCACCTAGAAGAAGTTCCCTCATTAAAACCAACTTTTGCCCGTGATGACAAAATGTGTTCAGAAATCTCCGATGTCATTTTCATTGGATGTGTGTGAGATATGTCATACCTTTTGGTGGACTGGACTACTTGGATTAAAATGCCCTTGAATATGATTAGTACATGCAATGTGACAGATCAGGATTTTGAATTCTAAGAAGGCTTCCGCCGACTGAAATCCAATAAATCAAAAATTCCCCACAGCCACTCCCAACGGACAGTACAGGCTCAACGAGAAATATACAACAAGGTTATATATTTGGGATTAAAAAAATAAATAAATAAATAAATCCCAAACAAGTAGACACCAGGGAAGAAAATAGACTTGTTTGAAAGCGCCGTGACCTCTGAGTGACACTGACTGGCTGGGAGAGGCAGGTTGAGCGTTTCCTTCTGAGGTTGACTTGCGAGGACAGCTAAGGTTAAAGCCTTTGGGAAACTAATAACGATGAGATCAAAATCCCATATACTCAAGCCAAAAAGTACAGATTTTGTTTCAAATGAAATATAAATCTACATAAAAGTATTATGGTTCTACTGTAGTTTGCATTGGTGCAGAACTGCACAGCATAAAATACTGCGAGCAATTTAGAATATTTTGGTTACCTCAATACACTACAAGAGAGGGACAAAATACAACAAACAATACGACATCGGACCATTATAATCCTCAGAATTTTGGATAAGGCAATTGTATTGGATCTCATTATATTGTGCAGGTGTCCCTAATGAGATGTTCGATGAGGGCACGTGAATACTATATGGGTAAGGCTTTCTTATATAGTTTAACTATACTGAATCCCAAAATGCTTCCAACTGACATCCCCTCTTATTGCACTCCTTTCAAGTTTATTATAAATCTTATTGTATGGGTCTCTGCTAAACATGATATTATTTATTTTGGAGGAGAAAAACATGGATATATACTTTATGAGGCTCGTAGGTAGATCATGGCATCGGAAATTTCTTTGAACAAGGTAAAAACCTTCCTGAACTGCCAAGTCCAGGTTCTGTTTGAGTTAGTTCCCAGTGTACATTTATCATGTATGTCCAGTTGGTTTTTCTTAAGCCAACCAAAATGGCTTTTCATCATGTTCCCCATGATAAAAACCTACAACATTTTGAGAAACACTGTTTTCATTGGATACAATATGAAAGAAGCAAGTGAATTATCAATGATTAGGACAGAGGGATCATACCTCAAATCTCTGGTTGCTGACTTTTTTGCCTTTCTTGTTCCACACAATCTTGGGCTGCGGCTCGCCGGCGGCCTGGCACACGAACGATGCCACCCCGCCTTGGACTCCTGTCTGGTCTTCCGGGGTTCGGGTAAATCGTGGCAGGGCTGTGTGAAAGCAAACATTACAGTCAAGACGAGTGTGTGTGTGTGTATCTAACTAGAGCAGTTTTGATGGACATTTATGCAATTATTTAATGACAAGTAAATCACGTACTGTATGCATTACTAAACCACTATTGTGTATTTACACATACTGTAGATACATCCTTTAGTGGATTATTGTATTATTAAATGCACTCAGGCACCAAATATACTGCCATACTACTGATTTACTGCAATAGTCTTTCATTTGCACATCTGCAGCACTTACGTTTGAGTGGCTGTGCGAATAAAAAGAGAGGTAAAGGCCATTAAATCAGGACATGCAACGATTCAGTCACTTCAACCCGTTCAGATAGAAAAGATCACGAGTCTTGAAAATGTAAGACGAAGTTTGAAATGAGGTAGGTTTCGAGAGTGTCAACTGATTCCTGAAGTCCGACTGCGGCCGCTAACGAAGGCTACGTGTTTCCAGTATGTGCGGGCGGCTTTGTGTCTGCAAGCGTCTATGTTTCTCTCTCTGCCCCTGCACCACCAAAGAAGCTTAATATTTCTGTGCCATAAAGGATTTATGAAGACTTACTTCTGACATGACCACTAAAGCCCCCTCGTTCTCGGGACGCCAACAATATCATAACCACTGCCTCGGCAGGATTGTGACATCATGACATCAAAAAGATTCGACACGTCAGTCACGGCACGTCATCGGCCGCATGCCTAATGGCATTCCCGCCAAACCAGAAAATCCCTACTTAAGGGCTTAGTGCCAACTGCCCCGACAAAGGGAGAGGAATTGCTTTTTTTCTGTTTAAAAAGAAGGAGGCAGAGAGGCTAAGCTTTGCAGAGAGCGTTGGAAGCGTGGGGAGGACACAACAGGAGAATGGCTGAGATAAAGAGAAAGATGAGCGAGACAGATGGAGAGCAGAATCAAGGTGGAGAGCGTCTGGCCACTACAAGTGGGAAGCGAGAAGAAGGAATTCACAATCAATCAAATTCAACTATTGAACTTGCATCCAGTTGCAGTTTACAACGCGAATAGCACATCAAGGATACAAAATTCGGTCTCTGCACATGCTCAAACGCAAGCAGGATTAGTTTTATTCGTTTTTGTTGTGTGTGTGCAAAATTGCTGCACATTTTCTTTTGGGTGTTCTGGGAGGAGTTTATACATATAGATACATTTAGCACGCGCAATGTGAATGAGCAAACCTGAGACGAATTGTGTTGGCTGATTCTGAGTCTTTAAATAGCGTGTCTGAAAGGCACGCGCAAACGTCACACAAAGCGGTGCCGAGCGTAGCGCTGGCAAAACGAAAGGAAGTGGAGGGAACTCAGCTCGCGTAAACATTTTTGAAATGTCACAAACAAAATATATTGCGACATATCGATGTCAATTCAGCAATGCAATTTTGGAGCTTTTGAACGATCTAAGGGCGGATTTGGACCAGTCACAAGAAGAAGTCATGCCCTACTGCCCATGACAAAACTTTCAACTCTGCATTTCCCGTGCGTCTAGGTGAAACTACTTTCAAATACACGAACTACACCATTTTTACACCTGTTGAAAAAGATTAGTCACAATCTTAGTAGATCACGTCTCCCAACAGTGTGCGTCTGTTAGAGTGAGCATGCAATTTATTGGCTGTTATTTGGGATGTCGGTCAATCAAAATCAATCATTAAAGCAGTCTGTTCACATGTTAGATAGCAGGTTACTTTCTTATGGAGAATGACGTAAGACGTTACATTAAATAGACATTCTCATTCTCAGTTATTTGTTTGCCAGTAAGACATCTTGCTGGTCCAAAGGAAACTGCCGGATCCATCTCTAATTCAAAATTTATCGACTCATCTGAAACGATACAACAGATTGACTCGGTAGGGGAAAAAAAAAATAAAATTGCTGCAGCCCGCAGCAGCATGCGCACAAACTGTGCATTAATTTCCCAGCATGCAGGAGTGAATGAACAAATGCACATGCTCCCATGTGAGAGGTAGCGAACGAGGGAGAAGAGAAAGGATGAGGAGCGGTAGAGTCGCCCTCTTAATCCTATTGCTAATCTCTCCCCCGCAAAACAAATGAAAAGTGTAAAGCCAGTCAAGGCACACTAAAAGGAACGGCAAATCTTTCAATTCATTTTTTATTTGAGCCTTCACCCCACCTCCTCTCCATTCAAATACTCGACCTTATGTTTGAGTCTCCCCTCAAATGTTGCTTTTCTCCTAACGGTTTACTCGCGTTTCTTCGTCACTCCATCATGTCTTCCCTGCTCTGCAGCTGCTACCTCTTTCATCCTCCTCCTCGTTACTCTTTCTTCTTCTCCTCCCTCCATCTCTGGGGTGTTATGTAAGTCCTCCTGTCACACTGACTGACTTAATGAGAGGAGGGGGAGTGGAACCGTATGCGCTACTCTTGTCTCAATTCACGCTTCCACTTTTACTTCCCTCCACCCCACTCTTTGTTTGCCATCTTCTTCATTTCCTTTTAGTTGCTATATTTTTGGCCCGTTCGTGCCTAGTGATAGAATTAACAGTGCATGTGGTAGGGGTGCAGATTTAATATTTTAGTGATGTCAAATGAGTAGTTGGCCTGACAAGCCAAAACTTGAAAGAGGGAGTTCGAGGTTTCGCAGTGAGCAGCTATCTTCTCGGTATGACCCAAGATGGAAATGAGGGGGAAATTACTGAGTGGTACCGCAGCGAGAGATTTAGATGGAATTAGACGGTGCCAATCTTCCCCTCGTCGTGTGTGTGTGTGTGTTTGTGCGCGCAATGGACGCTTGGAGGGAGGATGGCCTACATAAAGGTCGGCATATAGTGAGATCTGATCTACACAGCAGATGGCGGGGATTACAGAGTCAGCTTCCTGCACTGGACCACTTATTTAAGTAAAGACGTGTGATAAACCTCGATCCCAAGGTAAAAGATTGTCATTTGCTATCATAATTGAGCAGAAGGTCAAATATAAGTAGTAGCATAGGACAGACTGTAGTTGTAACAATTCGAGTTTGACTTTTGTTTGTGTAGATTCTCAGTCGTCCAGGTCCTGGTAATTCGCAAAGGTTGAATCAACGCGACCAGACTGTTCTTGCTTGTTGAAGACGTTTCACCTTTAATCCAAAAGACTTCTTCAGTTCTAAATTATTTGGTGTGGAGTCGGTGGGTGTGTTCCTCGGGGGTGTTCAACAATCGGTTGTTTTTGCTGCCGGTGTGGTTGTTGAATAGGTTCGACTGATAAAGCAGAGGTGTATGCCTCCTGAAGAAATAATACGCTGTCCACAATCTCTGACCAATGAATAACCCCACTGATTTTCAATGAAAATCCAAGGCAAGATGTTTAAAGTATTTAATGAAAGGTCACATTGGAAGGTACCGGTTCCGTGTTAGCACTCTGTGATGGGAACAATCAAGTGCTCTACCTATTTTTCCATCCAAACAATCATTCAGTGATTACTTTGCACGGACATTCTCTGCATTCTTGAAATTATTATTATTATTATTATCACATTCAAACTGCAGTTAGGTTGAAGGACACTTGAAGACGCCTTATTTGCAAAGGCTTTCTTCTATGTGTAATGAATAATTTCAGATCACTCTTGAAACTACCAGAGCCTTGTAACCTTTCCGATAAATTGCATATTTTATAAAGATTAACAAGTATTTATCTAGTTTCTTGGCTTGGTTTGCAGGTCCCAGTGGAGGAAATAAAAAAAAGTGAGTGAGTAATACAGCTGGGCATGATTGCTCGATTATGAAAAAACTTGTGCAACTTGTTGAAAAGCTACTGCATTAAAGCTGAGCGCGATGTGGTGCGGCTGTGCCTCCCTTATCGCTATTTTTCCCTCATTTAATTCAGTAAACTGTGACAAATATAACACTTGGATAAACTCTCCATGAGATAACCTGCTCACTGCACGGCGACGATAAAGGTTCCACAGCATATCGCTTCCAAAAAGACCAAGAACAAGATTAATTTAAGCTAAGGGCAATGTGTACAAAGATTCTGTCATTGGAAAACATTTTCTTAATCCGGAGGGCCACGGCTTGAGAGTTGCAGATGGAAGCACAAAACCTGCAAGGTGCATGACATAAAAGAGCACGGATTTATTATTTAAAAAAAATTATAAATACAAAATGAAAAGTAAGGATGGAAAATGAAGATAAATCTGCGATTGGCTGGCAACCAGTTCAGGGTGTACCCCGCCTCCTGCCCGAAGATAGCTGGGATAGGCTCCAGCATGCCTGCGACCCTTGTGAGGATAAGCGGCTTGGAAAATGGATGGATGGATGGATATGAGTGAAAAGAAGGGAATCAGAAGGAATGTTCCAACTATAGGGAGACTCCTCAGCCTCTCTTGGAAATGTTCGCACAACAGTATTTGTGAGCGCTGGGGACAAGACTGTCAGTTGAGGTAGGTACAATGTGGTTTTCGTTCTGATCGTAGCTTTATACTCTTCCTCGGAAACCGTAGCTGACTTTGCCCAAGGTGCTTGCCACCTGTGCTTAGAGGACCCTCGTGGTCCCTTGAAGCGTTCTGTGGGTGGTATTCCTCCTGGATGCCTCTCTGGTGCTATGATAATGCCTCCCCGATGCCATGCCTGGTGTTCCAGGCGTGTCCAATCGGAAGACAAAGGACACTTCTGAGAGACTATTTCTTGGCAATGCCCCATTTCTCCTGCCGGAGGAACTGGAGAAGGTGGCCAGACTTCACTCTAGGAATCCCTTATTAGACTGCTGCGCCCTTGACCCAGACATGGATGAGCAGAGTAACATGGATGGAGACCTTTGATGGATGAAGGGCCAGACAGACCACAAGGTCATTCTAATTCTAGCCTACCCCACTTGACATAGTTACGAAGGTCTGATTGTCGGTCAATCACAGGGTTGAGGTGAAAAGCGCATTAAGAGGGAATAGGTCGAACTCCAGATGCACAAAAGTCAGCCATGGAAACCACAACTCGACCAAAGGCCAGCCGATCAATACATTACTCCAAAATATAAGATTGATTCAACTCAATTCCTGTCTGAAACAGTCGTGCTCAGCGATTGCTGTGCATCTTTACCAAATGTCCGCTAAATGTTAAATGCATTTGCTCCCTGAGCCTTGTGGCTTCTTGCCCAAGTCACTTTGCAGATCTGACTCAAAAAGGTATAAAGCAGAGAGTCTTATCCGAACAAATCAGATCAATGGCCCCAGCAGCATAAAATCGACCCACTCCGTTTGATCCGGTTTGTAACGAAGCTATAAATTGAACATTAGGAGCCTCGGCTTAACAGAATACAGTCTAGCATTTCATTTTCTTTCATTATAAGAAGGAGCTGGAGGGTCCAAACATTTACAGTTGATAATCCAGAATGTGTGCTTGTTGTTACTTCTCACAGGTGGAACACTGGATCATCCCTCAGAGGATGAGGGGGGTAATTGGTTATTGAACTTCCTGATCAGGTCGATATCAGGCACATCCTCATGTTTGGACAAGATCCCAGTTGTTTTCCTTTAAGTGGAATTTAAATAGCACTTGTTATGCCTCTGCGTTGGATCTTTTGATTCCCTCTGAAAAGGCCGCTTCAGATGCAAGTGCAACTTGCCAAGCATCTGTCCCCGCACCCCGTGTTTGTACGTGTGTGGGTTCTCGTCGATCGTTAAGCATGTAATGAGTCATTTACGAGCCTTGCCAGGGAAGACCCCGCTGCACTGTGCTGCATGTGGTGGTGGGCGGTTAGCGGATGACTCCGCAAATGGGAAGTGAGTCAGGCTTGTCAGACGAGTTGAGGAACGAGGCCAAACGTGGAGCTCGAGCCGTGGCCATGATAGTGGGCCTCAAGAGGGGACGGGAGGCTAGCCAGAAGCAGAACATATTAACATCAAGTCCACACATTAACAGCAAATTATCAGCTGCTCGCATTCGTCCGAGAAATGGAATTGGATTGCTGGAGCCATTAAACACGGAGAGACAACGATTATCCTCCTGCAGCGCTTAAATGTGTTTCAAAACATTTGCCAAAACAGGATGTTTAGGCAGTGAAAATGGATTTCTATACAAGTAACTGCAAGGAAAATTGCAATAATTTTTGATACATTTCAAATTAAAGATATTGTTGGACAGTGAATCTGAGCTGCGTTTTACTTAAACGAGAAATATTTATTTTAAAACCGATTAGTTTCAGATCTATGCGTGTACTTGCTGGCTTGCATGCATGTTTGTACAACTTCCAGTTGATGCAACACTAATCACTTTAACAATACTATAAATAACACAATCCTGTTATTGCTGGTAGTAATGTACATCTAATTAGCATGCCACTTACCCGCTGTAACCGCCCCTGGGTCTGGCTAGTGCCAAGTTAATCAGGGCTAATTTGTTCGGAACACAAGGGGAGGAATTAATCAAATGGGGTTTTCTTTTCCACTCCACAGGTCAGCAGAAACACATGGGCTGGTCTGCTGGGTACACAACTTTACTGGGTCACTACTGGCTTCCCATGAAGAAGAAGAGAAGAGTTTGTGGTCACAGCGGATTACTCACACACAGACACACAGCTAAGCTAAGTTAATGCTAAGCAGAATAATGGTGCACCTGTTAAGATAACCGTAAGCGAGCAGTCAGTTCCTGTTACTCATGGCCGAACGCACACCTATACTAGCCATTAGCAGACACAGCAACTTTGCTGAAAAACGTTTTAAATATTTATGGTCATGTTCTCAACATGGATGGTTTTTGTCTCTGCCCAGTCTGCCATTTTTACACGATGCTAATAATGAAACATTACAATGACTTCAGATGTTCTCCATGCTACGATTTGACTGTGAAGTTTATTTTCTACCCTGAACACTAGAAAAAAAGGTTACTTTATTAACACCACTGTAAATCTCTTAAGAACATATTGACCAACACGATCTACTAATATTGAATACAAGAGACGTATTAAAAACCTTGTTAATGTCAATGTCAAGAATTGAACAAATGTTTATTATTGTGCTTGTTGATCATGCTTTTTGTACTGTTTTAGATTTTGCTACACAAGAGGACTAAAATATTAGATACATCTTAGTATGATGCAGTGTATTTGGTTCTCATTTGAGATCATTAGTGGTTGATGTCCGAATTCAATTCTTCTTTTTAGGTGAGGTTGTCAAGCTTGCAAAATTATTATTTCGATAAGGATTCAAAATAGTTTTTTTTTATGTGCAATATGACTAAAACAGTTTTGGGAGGGATTATGTATTTTAAGGCCAACACTGTGAAACATTTTCATAGAACTAATTTGGATACGTTTTAAATTGTTTGTTTAAAGATTTGGAGTTTTAAATTTAGTTTTTTTTCAATATATTGTATGCATCAAAAATAGCACTAGTATTTATGTGACATAAATGGGCAATATCAATCAATCACAGACACGCTGATCAAACATGGGCATGTGTTTCACACCCTTCATCTAATCCCTGAGGGCAGGACCCTGTGACCTGCGTGACCCTGACAGTCTTCATTTATGAGCCAAGAGGACGCTTGCACGTAACGAGATACTTATTGCAATCTAATCTCGTCTACTGGAACAACTACATGTGTTTATGTATGGACTAGTCCAAACGTATTCAATCGTATGCCATGAAACACGACAACGCACGACAGAGAGCGTTGTGTGATGGGGCTACATTGACATGCTGTCACTTGAGTAAAATTTGATCAATCGGTAAAATCAGTCCGTTTTTTTCTACTATGGTGTTTCTAAAGTCAAAGTGTGACCGTTGTCATAGATTTCACACATACACACATAGAGTGCAACACGCTCACATTCACATCGAAGGACAAATTAGAGTCTTCGGTGTTTTTTGGAATGTGGAAGGAAAAACCCACACAGGAAATCTGGAGCGCAGATTTGAACCTCAAACCTCAGAACTGTGAACCGCAGTATCAATGTTAAGGTTGACAAAACGTTTTAATTGATAGTAGCGATTAACTTATTTTTACTCTTGCATGACATAAATGTGAAAAAGTGAAATGCAAGGTGTTTTTATGAGAGGTGACTCACTTTCCAAGCAAAAAAAAAAAAACCCTGTACTTGATAGCTCTGTGTGACATATGGTGTCATTATAAAGGTTTGTTTTTTTATACTGTTTTGTGCTTTATAATGAACAGTTGTTAACTTTTTTTTGTTGTTATTTATTTATGTATTTATTTTAAACAAAGGCAGTGCGGGCTTATGATGTGAAAAATAGTTTTTTGTCCCAGAACGAACTGTGCTGAACATTTCCACTGTTCTTACAATTACCACTCGCCTACATTCTACTCCATACTTCTGCAGCCCCAAAATATTATTTGTGTGTGTTGTAAATCAGAGCAGTGAACAAAACGCTCAAGGGATAACAGTGTCACAAACTCAAAGGCCACCTCAGGAGATTCCTGTCAAAGCAGCTATTATTTGCTGCTTGACTCCAGGGCTCCTCAGCTTTGCCAGGTAATGGTTTAGTCAGTGTGGACAGGTGACCCCAAAACATTTCAGCTCCCGGTCAACCACCACGTCACGGAGTTCTGGCATTTTGATTGAATGTTGACAGCTCAATCAGACACTACGAGTGCAAATTGTATTTCATTATTCAACTCAAATCTACTAGTATGGTCTATGATGAATAAAAATAATAGAGCACAAGATACATCTAGACAATGGGAATGGACAGCTTGGGGAGCAGAAGGTGGCTGGTTCAAGCCTGTTGTCATCCAGTGTTTTACTGACATTGTTGCATGGAACCCCCCAAAACGTTTGTAGTATGCTTTCGTGTGCAGGCATCCTTCAGTTTTGGTAAGAATCTTAATAAAAGTGTGGCTACTATAAGAAACTACTTGCAACGGGGCCAAGTGCAGGGGACAGTGATCAACTCCATCCAACAGCTAGAGCTGCACCAACCTCGGTGGCGGCCTGTTCAACTCATTTACATTCTGTACATACACTACATGTACACGTCTCGGATATGTGCAATCAGAGAGTTCAATAACAGTGTGTGAATTTAATATCCTCTCTCAGGGACGACTCAAGTGTTGTTGTATTGAATCACATAAACTGAATTTCACACTTTTAAAAGCTTCGCCAGAACGTATCACACTTTTTAGTTTTCAAGTCTGCTTACTAAAGCATTCGGCAATATTTTGCCGTGACTCCAAAGGGAACATTTTTAGGGGCTCTTTTCTGTCATAGTTCCATCCAGGCAGTCTAAGGTATAACACAACAGGTTGTTTGTTGGAGCAAAATAGGGACAGAAGAAATAATGTGTGTCCATTGCGCCCATTTGTCTGAACGACAGACGGAGAGATGGCGTTTCTCACAAAGGGCATCTCGCCGCGTACATGGTGCAGTGGCCTAGTTTGCGACAGGATCACGGCATTACTCTTAATCCACCAGATAGATGTCATTTGCATACACGCGCCTGCAAACACACTGAGAAACCCAAATGGTTCGCGAGTGGAAGGCAGAAAGTCAAATCAGGAAATGTGAAAAGAGAAAAACAAATTCTAAAGATGCATTCCAACATGCAATGCCCTGCGCATTGCTACAATGTGGACACTTCCCGATATGCGCACGGGATGCTCTTCCATCTGACTGCATCTTAACACCCTCAGTCCATGAGCGTGCAGGAGCGCAGCCTGTGTGCCAAACATGAGACGGCGCTTGCAAAGGTGAGCAAGAGATTAAGATCCTGCACAGAAATACCGAATACTATCTTCCATTCGTTTCACCAGGGAGCGTTAAACATTTCAAAACGCGCCGACACGAGCGTCCCAGCAGTGACAGTCAATGCCTCAACTCTCAACACAGCCTCACAGCCCCAGCTGTTGATATTACAGGAGGCATCGCACGTCACACGCAGGGAGACTAAAGAGATAGAGAAACCCCACCCCTGTGTCCTTCTTTTCTCACCACATTACGAGGATGTGACAAGAAGCCGGCAAAGATCACTGGAGAAAGTCGTGGCAAATGAGAGGAAGGTTAGAGGAAAAAGAAAGGAGAAGACCAAGTGCAAATGCTTCCCGCCCTGCTGGAATCGCCTCTCGCCCTCGCAAAACAAGTCTGGGACCATCATCGTTTTGATGGATGACTGCACCTTTTCAGGCCGACCCGGCAACTTACACTTGGGACGAAAGGGCAGAAGGCTGAGAGGAAAACGAGAGTGTTTGTTGATGGGTGTGCTTTTATTGAGCTCTGGGTGAGCATGCACTCCTAAAACTGCTTCAAGCACAGTTTATTATTATTATTATTATTTTTTTTTTATCGAACGAAACATGGTGAGGCACTAACTAACCACTTACACAGACTACATACTTACTTGGATATACACTCTTTTAAAACTTTCAATGGTAATGAACTAAAGGGCATAGGCAGTAAATAGTCATTTGTGAGTCATTATAAAAAAGAAAAATGTACTGTATCTAATGTTTTCTAGCATACTGCCATAAATCACAGTTAAAACCAAAACAAGGAAAAGAAAAACAGGCAAGTCATGCTCATTATGTTGTTTCCAAGGCAAATTGGATCAGGGGTCGGAAAAAACTGCCACAAAAACAGCAATAGGAAAATGAGACTAATGTACCAATTTTACAACTGAACCACAATGCTACAATCAAGTAATATTTATAAAATAAACCTTTTCACTCCAGTGCCATCTACTGGAAGCGGTGGGGCACTGACGCACTTGCCCCGAATTGTCACTTCTCCAGCATGTAGTTTGTTTGTGTCCGTATGCGTTTCATTGCTACTAATGCACCACAAGCTTAAAGCTAGGCTACAATTTCTTTTTAACACACCAGAACATGCATGGACTTCGCTAGAACTATTATCCCATGGGATAATTATGCAAACAGAATGTAGCTTTGCTATATGCAATCTATTATTAATAATTCCCAGAGGTTCACTCATCGAATTCTCTCTTCTCCATCATCCCCATCCCCAACCCCAACCTCTCCTCCTATTTTTATTACATCTTTTAAGCATCCCACACGCCGTCCTTCCATATTTTTTTTTTTATCCGCGGTCTCAACCCAAATCAGTCAATCCCTTTCATGGCTAATGTTACGAGAGAGGAATCCTCACAGCTAATCTTCAACCTGACACGCTGACATCGTGTCTATCAAAGTGTCGCCTGTAGGCAATGCATGTTTTTGAGCGGTGCATCTGCTTTTCCAGTTGCTTTCGCTTGTACTACACAGAATACAGGAGTGCTCATTACAGGGACCTTTAAAACATTGAAAGTCTCTTTTAAACAAACATGACCGCAAAGAATGGGGAGCCAGAGTAATGAACCGACAAGCAAGACCAGCAGCAGTTTCATCGGACTTTAATCACATTCCTTCGTTAAAGATTTTCATTTTCATCCTGACATTGGGTGCGTTCAAACAACCTTCATGTAGTTTACACCCTTCTACTCGAGGCGAAAGTATCTACCACTTTCTGCACACCTTTATCGGGGCTTCCTTGCAAAGTTTTGAGAAACAAACTCTTCGATGAAACAATCCATCTTTTATGGCAGGTAGCTGATGAAATGCTTTTAGGTATGAATGAAACTTACTGCCATGTGATGCTTTTAAGAAATGTTTGTGTGGAGGTTTCATGGTGTCTGCTATATTCAATAGTTACGTGATGATGTTTTTAAAAGGTAAGGGGATGAGTCATGTATTGCACAAGTAAGAGAAGCTTCATCATCAAGATATGAATTTTGATCAAGGATGTAGCTATTTTTTTCTTACACCAGCTTTAAGACAGAAAAGAAACCAACAAAAAATGACTTGGAATTGACCGAAACTTTCAAGGAAAATGTGGCTCAAAAAAGTCAAACAACAATCACTAACGCATGTAATGTATGAAATAAACCAGATTGATGAATTGGTGGCGTATCACAATTGTTGGTTGTGACACTGTGCTGATATTGCTTTGTTGAAGCAGAGTTCGGACTAGACTTTCCAAAGTCTGAGATGTTCTCAGTCGTTGAAAAGTGGAGCAAATGCCAGCTAAATGATGCATGTTGGGAATGGTGTTGATCCGTGTATGTGCAGTGCGTGGCCGTGTTTCTTTTGCGTTTTCAAGCTTCACTACACGAGTCACTGTTTAAATTATATTGTTAGAAAATTACTTGTATCTAACTTCTATATGCATTTACATGACAATTAAGTTCACCAAATATTAATTGAAACAGTATTTCAAAGTTTATTGACTTTTTTTTTTTTTTACTCTTAACTGGGAAAAATGACAATTTATTTCAAAATGAATTTGAAAGGCACGCAAATGGAAGCTCAGACATCCTCCCAGAACTGATTAGCGATGAAACAAGATGGAAATTTCACATCATTAATATGGTGACCGATTTTCATGTCTACAAACAGTTGTTGAAATTACAACAGAAAAGATGACGGCGATATATTTAACCATCCATCTATGTAGTATATTTGTATGTACGGAATGTATTGGTGTAGAATTTTCGGAGGTGATCACGGATGACTCAAAAGATTTTAACATCTTCTCCCCTTTGCAGCAACTTTTCTTTCCTGCACTCTCTGCATACACGGTAATTATCTTGAGTGAACTCTCCCCAAATCAAAAGTCTGTCGCACATGAGCCACTTTTTCTCGCAATGTGACAAAATCGTCTGACGACATTTTTTCCGCGTTGGGTCTTCCTCCACGTATTTGATCTTGCGGCATGGGAGAAGAAACTACTACTTTCAGAGACGCTAAACATGCGAGTACCGATAATTTAGATTTTAAACTGTATTAATCGTGGCAAATCAAACTGTTTCATCACAAGAACTGATTATGGGGAATTCCAACCCCCCATCCACAGGTGCATGCCCATGAGTTGTGTTTGTGCAAATAACATACCATACATTTTATATTATTTGAATGTAGCATGTTTCTGGAGCATTTCTTGTTTTGGGGAATATTAAACGTTTGTTTTCTAGAAGCCCCTCTCTCTGAAATCCAACTCATGACAATTCACAATCTGAACATAATGTGAAAATCAAGTGTCTGTAAAACCAAGCATAAAGACAGCTGCAGCTAGAATCAAGCAAGTTAAGATGTATGAAAGAATATTGTGGTCTTGTGCAGATAATCAAACTTCAGGATAATCTTCGTATTAGGAGATGAAAAACTTGGTAAACTTGAGGTTGCGTGTCAACGTCGCATCCTAATACTTTAACATGGAAACATGCATGAAGATAACAACTGGGTTGCCTGAGCAAAAAGTGCATGTTGGTCGTACGCGAGCAGGCCTATTTTCCACAGACACGGATCTCTCCCAAACACACAGCGTTGACGCAATCGCACAAGCAGCGGCAAAATGATCTGATCTGCCATATGTGGTCTGACTATCCGTGCCAAGTAATACTGGGATGGACAAAAACAGCTGGCCTCGCATCAAGCCTGCTTGCCAACACATACAGATAAATACACACTTGAATAGCATAGATGCAAAATCAGACGCAAATGCGTTCATTCGGGCCAGATTCATACATATGAATTTGACAGGCGTCGTCCGCGAGCCAACATGCGAGCACTCACAGTCAGCGTCGGCCAGGAAGAGGAAAGTGAGGAGGAGCAGACCCGGGCTGGCAGAGTGCATCGTGGGATATGTCGACACATGCATGCTGTATCCTCCGTGAGCTCACTGCCTCACTGTACAACAGGACGATGGAGACAAGTCCTCACAACCTGCAACGGACAGACACAAAGAGACAATGCGCTTGTTACCAGTCTTTTCTGAACCCCAAATTTAATAAAGTGCGCACAAACACACGCGCGCACGCACATTTTTGGAATATGTGTGAATTCCTTCCAGGCCTCACACTCCAGTTATGCAGCTGCCTTTCTCTTCGCACTTTATCAGGACCTTACATTGCTCGAGGTGTGTGCATGGCTGTGTGTGTGTGTGTGTGTGTGTGTGTGCGCGTGTGTGTTTATGGGTGCAAGTGTGTTTGCAAAATAGCCGCCGAACCTCAAGCAACTTTCCAACGTTCGGTTTCAAAACATCACTCAGACATCTCGCTTGCTCGCAATTTAAGCCTCAATTTGTCTGCGGCACGTTCACCTGCTTCACAAACAGCACAACACGAAGCATTTGGCGCAGAAACAATGTGATTGATGAAAAGGAACAGAGGAGGCAGAGCACGAGGGCTGCATGATGGCAAGGAGACAGATTGTGTTGCACACACTGTTCCTCATTCTCGAAGCAGGTCCCTCTTTTTTAATCCCCCTCCTTGCATGCCGCTGTTACTCTCACTTTTCTGCATCACATATTTAAACCTATCCATGTGACGCTCTCGATCTCATCATCCCTCAGTCAGTCTGTCTGCGCGCCCGCAATCTGCGATTGTCTGGCACCGGTCGAGTCGGGCGACGTCTCGAGTGTCGCAGAACTCACGGCTCAAGTCACATGACACAATGCGACATGACGGAGGAGTGTTGCTCTCCAGAAGATGACAGCATTGAGTGAGAGTCCGAGAGAGTGAGCACAAAAAAAAAAATCACGATTTATGCATCTTTTGGCATTTTCCCCTCAGTCCGTGTATAAGTTGGTACATCTGTATGCATGAGTATCTTCTTTGTTTTTTGCATTATCTGTTGCGTGTTTGCACTTGAGTGTGACAATGGTGCAGCTGGCTGTCAAATCTGTTGTCTCTCCCGGCACACCTGCATGCGACATCATCTGTACATCATTGTTTTTCACGCACGCATGGGAATGTGTCTCCAAAACGGCTGAACGTCATCATCGGCTGAAGAAACAGCAGCAGCGGCCCAAATTCTATCCCCTCCTCTGCAAGCTTTCTGATTAAAAAACGAGAGGCAAGGGGGCAGGGAAGAGATCAGAGCAGGAGCCTAAATCTCCCGACATCCATTGGAAGGCTAAGCAACAAACTACTAAAGCCACACTGGGTTTTCCATTAGGTTTGCTCTGAAACAATTGCTTTGGGATAACCTAGATTCCCACCTACACAGATTGAGTCATCCTGGATCGTAGTACTACTGCACTACTACAGCAGAAATGTGATGGCGCGTGGTCACAGACATGCATTTGTGTTTTGCTGTTAGCCATGACAGCATGTCAGTGGATTGTCTGCCTTTGGATTGATTTATTTATTTTTTCACTGGACCAAAGAATGTAAAGCAACATTTTGAATACACACTGTAGCGTTTATTCCCCGACAAGATCAACAATAAAGAGGATTCCAGCGCAATCCTGCATTCCAACTTTGTCGTGCGATGACATCTGCGTGACTACCGTATGTAGGCAACTAATAAAATTAGTGACGACTAATGAACAGAACTGATGATATACAAACCTTTAATAATGTACTAAACCACTTCAGTACTAATGTGATAATAAAGATGAGAGAATTATTCCTTTAGCACTCAAGAGTGTTGTGAACACACGTGTAATAATTTGTTAATGATTGTTGGGTACTCACGTCATGCAATAATACTACAGTATAATAATCATTTAATGACACTTGAGTAATGTTTGATACAAGGTTCATGTGATAAAGCTATCATTGAGAAAAAGCTAGTTGAAAGTATGTTGTTCACAAGTTTCCAAAATTATTTCTCAGAAGCAAATTTTACAAAAACAATTTTACAGAATAAAGGCTTGTTTGAAAAATGTTTTTCGATTATAGACTGTCATTTGTATGTATATTTTCTCGAATTACCGTCCCCGTTATTCTTCTACAAAATGAAGGTAGACATTACAAAAGACCGACATCTTTCGTGTTTGTGTGTGGCCACTAATCACGCCGGCTTATTTAATGTCACTGGAAAAGTCTGCATTATTTAGTATCTCACTTCACAACGCGTCACGTTAATTAAAGAGCTTGAGATAACAGGGGCTGAGAGAAAAATGGAAAGAGAGGGAAATATATATATATATAGAGAGAGCAGTCGATGTAAAGTGGCAAGCAGGCCACGTGAGCTTAAATGAAAACAGAAAAAGAAGAAAAGAGCGAATCAGCCAGGTAGCGGCCAGATGGCAGTCTGTGCAGTTGTTGTTGTTGTTGTTGATCAGCGACGGCCGAACAGAAAGCCCCCCGTTGCTTACATTCGTCCCTTTCGCTCAATTATATGCACGCTCTGTCTAGCCGAGCCTGCAGCCATCAGTCACGCTTATCTCAGCGATGTCTTGTGACACAACAAAGACGGGCTCAATGACAGCTCCACACGTGAGAGGAGAAATGGGAGGAGGAGAGCCAGATGAGACAATATAGTGTACAAAGTAAGACAAGTAACATTAAAAGTTATCGTAAATGCTTGTGAAAACTACAATGGAATTCTTTTGATTACAGCGTGTAAGGCTCGTCCCTAATTATACCACGGCGGTCAGACGTCAGCCTTGTCAACTGTTGAGTGTGCAGCTTAGCAACCAATGAAAACCTGTTTTAATTTCTTACGTCTCTCTCCATTTGATGCGCATACGTGCACATTGGATGACACCTCACCCATGAACTGAGCATGGGAGAGTACAGTGAGATTCGATCCCTCTTACTTTGTTGTAAGTGGAGAACACTGATGATTGACAAAATACGGTTAATCATAAAGGTGAGAGAATTATTATTATTAGTAGAGTTGTGGTGGACCCAAGTCAGGTGTAAGCATGCAGGTAAAAATTGCGAAGCTAAATTAAGCTGATCGCAATGCAAACTAGCGTTCAATAATGCAATGCTTCGATGAGCTTTGTAGACATGTTGTTTTATTTTGCTACACATTGTTCAAAACTAAGAGCAATACAGGCAAGTGGCTTGCTGCTTTTTAAGTATTCGCTTATCATGAGAAGCCCATCCATTTGGCCGTCATTTTCAAAACTGTAAGAAGAGTATATTCCGTTCACGGTTGTGGGGAGAAGTCAAGTCAAGTTGATTTGTTTTGCCCTTAATCGCAAAAGAGTCTCAGAGGGCTTCACATTCCCGACGTCACCCCGAGTGGGAACGCGCTCTTTGCACATCATTTCCCGCGTTATGCACAAGTATTATTTTTTTTCCACTTTTCAAAGATTGTGTTATTCTACATGCGGAGTTTACAGGACTCGCCCAAACTAACCATCACAGACATCGACTTTGTAAGTCCTCCTAAGCAAATTATAGAAAGGCTTTAATGTACAGTATGCCTCTTTTTACAAAGTCAATATTCGTTCTACCGTTATGGTTTATGTTACATATAGGTTATCAATATGAACAAACGATCCCAGTTAGTGATAGAATATGCGGTAATAATGTATTAATGTAAGTATGAACATATCCGACATGGTGTTCTGTGTATAGAAACTATTGATGTGATTATTTTTAATCTGTTTAGCCATATGTAATTTTTAGTTCCCAGATCTTCTTCTTTTGCGGTCTATTTCTCCTTTTACTTGAATATTTTCATCCACTGCGGTGTCCAGGAAAGCAGGTTCTGGGACAAAGCAAAACGTGTAATCATCAGCGTGTTCAACATCACTGGGAACTCTGTGGCGGCTTAAAACGCCGTTGATTTTGGATGACCATGTGCTCATTGGCACACAACAATGTATTGTTTGTGGTGCTTTTCGGGTAAAATTTTTTTTATCTTTAATAAGACTCCTACTCGGCTGTGTGCTCGACTACGAATATCAAAGTGCGCAAAAACAGAAAGAGTGTCAAATGTATTATCTACAACAGATATGACATCACAGCGTTATGTGCAAAGAGCCCATTGAACCCAAACTGCCTGCATGGAGGTCAGGCCAGCGAACCCTTTTATTGACTGTCATAGGAAGCCGCCATTACATTTGTTCAATCAGACATTACACGTTTGAAAACAGGAAACTGGCTATGAAAAGATTTCTGATGCTGAAGCTGACTGATAGCTGTTGGCGATGCGTCTTACTTCCGGCCATCCATTTTGGATACCGCTGACCTCTACCAATCAAACACCTTTGTCCTACGGTGATGTTAATGGTCAGGTCACTTTCTGACAATTCACTCACTGAGGAATTAAACATTCTGAATCCAAATCCAGATGGAAATGGTTCTTGCTTGGCAATACATTTCATGGAAAGAACTTAAGTAGTTTTGGAATCAAACCAAACCCATTCAAATGGATATGTTTTAGATTTGGGGGTGATTTAAATTTAACACTGAAAATCCCAATTAACTGCAGAAATTTCTTTCTCATTGATTTTGCATAGAACCAACCACAAGCTGCAGTTATACTGTATGTACCAAACTGAAGCATATTGGATTAAGTTTCCCATGTATAGGCGCACGATTACAATGACATAAGTGCAATTAAAAAATGACTTCAAGAAGAAGCTTAAGAGAGGAGGGTAAAGAAAAAGAAAGCGTGGGTGGATGTTTGGAAGCAGAGCGTCACGAGACTGGGAAAGCGACGGCGCCGTGCAGCTGCAAACGAGGCTGACTAAGATAGAGATGCAGACAAAAGGCCCATCCTGAAAAGCGCAGTAGCTTAAGGCAAAGCGTGCGCCGCGGAAAAACAACACTCAGCATCATAATTTGATTTGCTATTCCCAAAGCTGAGACAGCGAATGCAATCAGACACACTTATTAACTTATTCTATTCGCCATGTTGGAACAGTGGCTGACTGACAGAAATGTCAACGTGGTGACAATTTGGATTTGTTGCATCACAACAGGAAGCAGGAAATCTTTGGGGCTGACTTTCCATTGAAAAGGAAAGTGATGACTGACTATTTCTATTACATGTTCACCAAGATTGGCCTGATGGTCATGGATCACCCCCCCCCCCAAAAAAAAGAAAAAAAAAAAAAACAACAACTAAATATTGACCAAATTAGGACAGGTGGTTTCGGCCCGACTCAAGCAATATGCCGAAGTGTACTCATGGTGCATGCTGATTGCTGACAACCTGTCATCTCCCCTGACACATAAACGCACACACACACACACACACACACACACACAGATAGACTTGGAACGGCCCCTGAGCGAGGCAAGCGAGGCATTGATCTTTCGTGGCGCACAAGCCAATGTCAAAGTCTGTGGGGATGTCAGCTGATTACATCACCCCGTGACAGCTTTTAATTGCCTCCATGCAGGGGTGACTTACTTTCCCCTTTGCAGCCACAGCAAGTACCACCCACTACGCTACGCTGCGCTGCGCTGAACTGCTCCCTTACCCTCAGGTGGCTTGAACTGGCAGGTACAAATAGACTGTCTGACTGGTTGTTTCCTTTATAAAATAACCATGTCAAAAGCACGGTCTGACCGATGTGTCGTCGGGACGAGAACAATAAAATTCCCAGCATGCATAATAGTAGACATCATTTTAAAAGTTACCTAACTGCTGATGAGGATTGCACTGTTGGTGCCAAGTTATAATGTATATTAAAAAGTGTTGTGAGTGGTTGTCAGGAAAGGGTTGTTTGTTAGGACTGCCACGGCATCAAACATTCAATCTATAATGTATGATAATGCACTCTCTTTCATCACAGCCACCCAATAAAAAAGGCAGCAGCAGTGATTACATTCAGATTTTGCTAGGTTCACTTGACATATGAGGTGTACAAAACCATTTTAAAGCAATATTATATAGTAACCTGACCTTCAAATAAGAGCTTTAGTTGGCTTGTAACAATAAGAAGAGCATCATTGCCATGTCGACCGCAGTTCAGCTCACTTACGGTCTGATTTATTCAAGGTTTGCATGTGAAAAAAGGGGTGCAAACTCGATTGTACATGCAAACAGAGGTGGAAGCTGATCTACTAACCGGGAGAAACCAGTATTGCATCTGGCAAAAGCGCTAAATTGCGGCGCAGTTCATTCTGGGTGTTGTGGAGGAGTATAACCAATTACTAATTAATTTAGGACATGCAATGAGATTTATCAAACCTGAGACGGATTACCCTGTCTTATTTTGTGTCTTTAACTATCCATCCATCCATTCAATTTCTACCGCTTATCCCAGGTCGGGTCGCGGGGGCCGTAGCTTTAGCAGGGACGCCCAGACTTCCCAGCCACTTCATCCAGCTCTTCCGGGGGGATCCCGAGGCGTTCCCAGGCCAGCCGAAGGATGTAGTCTCTCCAGCGTGTCCTGGGTCGTCCCCTGGGTCTCCTCCCGGTGGGACGTGCCCGGAACACCTCACCGGGGGAGGCATCCGAATCAACTGCCCCAGCCATCTCATCTGGCTTCTCTCGATGTGGAGGAGCAGCGGCTCTACTCTGAGATATTCCCGGATGACCGAGCTTCTCACCCTATCTCGAAGGGAGAGGCCGGACACCCTGCGGAGGAAACTCATTTCGGCCACTTGTATCCGGGATCTTCTTCTTTCGGTCACGGCCCGCAGCTTGTGACCATAGGTGAGGGTAGGAACATAGATCGACCGGTAAATTGAGAGCTTTACCACAACGGACCGATACAAAGTCCACATCACTGCGGACGCTGCAACGATCCACCTGTCGATCTCCCGTTCCATTCTTCCCTCACTCGTGAACAAGACCCCAAGATACTTGAACTCTTTCACTTGGGGCAGGATGTCATCCCCGACCTGGAGAGGGCACGCCACCCTTTTCCGACTGAAGACCACAGTCTCAGATTTGGAGGTGCTGATTCTCATCCCAGCCGCGTCACACTCGGCTGCGAACCGCTCCAGTGAGAGTTGGAGATCACGGCTTGATGAAGCCAACAGAACCACATCATCTGCAAAAAGCAGAGATGCAATACTGAGGTCACCAAACCGGACCCCCTCTACGCCTCGGCTGCACCTTAAATTTTCTGTCCATAAAAGTTATGAACAAAATTGGTGACAAAGAGCAGCCTTGGCAGAGTCCAACCCTCACTGGAAACGAGTCCGACTTACTGGCGGATATGCGGACCAAACTCTGACTCCTGTTGTACAGGGACCAAACAGCCCGTATCAGGGGGTTCGGTACTCCATACTCCCGAAGCACCCCCCACAGGACTCCCTGAGGGACACGGTCGAACGCCTTCTCCAAGTCCACAAAACACATGTAGACCGGTTGGGCGAACTCCCATGCACCCTCGAGGACCCTGCCGAGGGTGTAGAGCTGGTCCACTGTTCCACGGCCAGGACAAAAACCATACTGCTCCTCCTGGATCTGAGATTCGACTTCCCAACGGACCCTCCTATCCAGCACCCCTGAATAGACCTTACCAGGGAGGCTGAGGAGTGTGATCCCCTGTAGTTGGAACACACCCTCCGGTCCCCCTTCTTAAAAAGGGGGACCACCACCCCAGTCTGCCAATCCAGAGGCACTGTCCACGATGTCCACGCGATGTTGCAGAGGCATGTCAACCATGACAGCCCCACAACATCCAGAGCCTTTAGGAACTCCGGGCGAATCTCATCCCCACTTGCCTTGCCACCAAGGAGCTTTTTAATCACCTCGGTGACCTCAACCCCAGAGACAGGAGAGCCCACCTAAGTGAACCCAGACTCTGCTTCCTCATGGGAAGGCGTGTCGGTGGAATTGTGGAGGTCTTCGAAGTATTCTCCCAACCGACTCACAACGTCCCGAGTCGAGGTCAGCAGCACCCCGTCCCCACTATACACAGTGTTGATGGTGCACTGCTCCCCCCTCCTGAGATGCCGGATAGTGGACCAGAATTTCCTCGAAGCCATCCAGTAATCTGTCAACTTAGCTCCTAGGATCATTGGGACACACAAACCCCTCCACCACGATAAGGTGACGGCTTCCAGGAGGTCTTTAAATAGTGTGCCTGAAAAGCAGGTGCAAACCAGCATGCCGAGCGGTGCCAGCGTAGCGCAGGCAAAATGAGAGCTGCAGGGGAGAACTGTTTTGCGAGTGTAAACATTTATGAAATTCGAACAAAAATTATCTCGACATACCGTCTATTCAGCAGTCCAATTTTGGAGCTTCTGACTGATCTAAGCGCTGAGTTGGATGCGCTTTGTGACAATTAGTATTGGCCTCTCCCAGAGCAGTGTTTGCGGGTGTGCCAAGTTTCAAATGCAATGTTACGCATGATGAGCACTTTGAGTACTTTTGATTCCCACACACTTGGGGCCGAGTTAAATCAAACAAAACGTTTTTAATGCAGTTGCTGGCTTCCTCAAAATGATGACAGCGATGTGTAACTCAGTAATATAGTTGTCTTCCATCACTTCAAACTTTATTTACCCCCTGCATATATGTTTCATGGTGACAACCAACACAGCTCCCTAAGGCACAAAAGCCTCTCTTAGGGTCTCCACCACTTTTACACCTGTTGCCAACAGCCTGTGCAATCTGTTAAGAGTGATTGAACAAGCAAATTAGCGCCCAGTATTTGAGAGCTTCGTAAATCGGGCCCTTAATGGTCTATCACGGTGTTTCAAAAATGTCACAAAAAGCATATACTGTATATTCAAATAATGATGATTTTGTTTCATCCATCCATCCATCCATCCGTTTTCTTTACCGCTTATCCTCACTAGGTTCGTGGGCTGCTGGAGCCTAACCCAGCTATCTTCGATGCAATCAGACAATGTTTATTCTAAAACACCAATGTTATATAAACCACTTTTTTCTACCTTTTTTTTTGGCATAGAAGCCTGGAAACAACAAAATCCAATTATCGATTAATGAATTGAAACCTGTTTTTACACAGATGTTTTAAAGCCAGTAATTCAGGGCATAATTAAATATTACTTATATGATACAGATATTGAACGGAAGTTAATTCAGCCATATAAAAATGACTATTTGTCCTAAAAGGAAAGTTTAATCCCAGGGAGATTAGGGTAAAACAAACTGAGTACAGGTAAACCATAAAATAATAATTTCTGCATCAAATTAGCTTGTTCTTTTTGGGAACATTTTGGTCTGTACACCATAAGTCTTTCAATTGGCTCATAATAAAGGAAAAGCTCAAGTATTTGTTATCGTTTTTTCCCATGACACTGAAATGAAATTGAAGTGCAGTATTGGGACAAAGCTCTGACTCGTGACCTTTTCCCTTTACCCACAGTTCTCTCCTCACAATGTTGAATGAAAATAGAAATTAAATATTTAGAAATGAGCAAAGCGCACTTTTCCCTGCGAGATGAAGGCCTTGGAAACTCACAGAAGTCATCTGAGCTTTGCTTTCAGCACAGTGGCGAAAACAAGAAATCAATAGGACAAAATGAGAGGAGAGGAAGGGAAAATGTGATTGATTGAGAGGAGGATTCAGGCTGTCTGGCATTACTCAACTTATCACTTCCTCTGCATCCTTCTTCACCCTCTCCTTGTTCTATTCAACCATTTGCAGCCTTACTCATTTCCTCCTTGTGCTTGATACATTTGCATCTCTCAACGCACACAAACGATGAAACCACTGTCATTCTTTGCGCTGCCTTCTGCCCTTTGCATATTTGCGCTTGTCATTGGTGGCTTCCATGGCAGATGGATGATGTCGATTGTACAAACATTGTCCCTGATGATGGCGGAGATGGCACTGAAACTGCCGTGGATGATCAGTCGCAGCGACTCCGGGACCCAGTAGACCAAAATATTGCTTGTGCTCTCACTGGGAAGACGTCTTCAGACATAGTGACAACCAATTCACCCGGAAGTCACTGATATAGGCCTATATACAATGTATCTATTTTTTAAATAAATATATAACACATTATGTGCTTTTGTGTGTGTTTTTTTTAAATGCGGAGATGGAAAATCTATCAAGAGGAAAACGCTTTATCGTACATGAAATCCAAAATATTGGGCCGATCGTTCTGATATTTTCAGACGTTGAAGTGGGCACACGTAGAGATGGCCACATAGATTTTGGTGACGATTGATCGCAGTTTTCTGACATTAAGCAACATTAAGCTTTTTCTATATGGTGAGTAGTGGTGGGAGCGGAGGGTTGGTCAGAGACAGTGTCTTTTCTATTGACTTGTTTTCATGGATTTTTCTGACATTAGATACAGAAAGTAAACCAAGCCATTTTCAAAGCAACTGCTGTACACTCCTCCCACCCAAAAAAAAAACAGTCATTCAAACAATCTTGGCGACGATCAAGTGCAGTTTTGTGACATCAAGATAGCTTTTTCTTTATAGTGAGCGTATCAAGGAGTCGCCAAACGCTCTTCAATGAAATTAAACGTGTTCGATTTTACCGCGACTCCCTGGCTAGCCGGCTCGTCTCCAGGAGACTGGAGTCGCCATCGGGTCGTCAATGAGTCTCCAGGCCAGTGAGATAGGGGTCTTTCAGACAAACCAAGAGGAAGACGGCATCCTTTTCTTGGAGAAGAAGTGACGCTAAAAGATACGACAAGAAACGCTGCCTTTGGACAATTGCTTGGGTACCCAGTCCGTTCTATGTCTGATGTGTTCTGACAAAGTATCCCAAGTGTTTAGAACACATTGATCCGTCTCTATTAGCAGCTGTGCATTGCATCAGCATTTAGTCACTGGTGCCTCCAATTTTCCCATTCTAATGATAAAGTGTCCCCGCTGTTGCGTCTCGAAGAAAGGCAAAAGTGCGCAATAAGCAGAATGGGGAAAGTGGCCAATCGAAAGTTTAAGCCAGCTGTGACTAACAGGCCCACGCTGGGCCTCCACTGGGCTATCTCTGGCAGAAGGGAACGAGTGGTAGAGACAACGGGAGAGAGAGAGAGACAGAGAGGTAGAATAAAGTTGAGTGGATTAGCAGGAGGTGGGGAGACGACAACATGTAATTACCTATTTACCCAGCTTTCAGTGGCGACCTCATTCAAGGCTAATTGAGCATTAGTACGAACCTGGTGAACGACAGAGCATGGACGGAGGGAGCGAGAGAGCGATGATGGACGAGGCTAAAAAAAAAAGAAATTGAGGTGAAGGGTGCCGTGAGAGGGAATGACAGAAACATAAGAGAGCACTTCTTTCTTCTTCTTTTCCTTTCGGCTTGTCCCTTTAGGTGTCGCCACAGCGTATCATCTTTTTACACGTATCTCCTGCATCCTCATCTCGAACACCAACTGCCCTCATGTCTTCCCTCACGACATTCATCAACCTTCTCTTTGGTCTTCCTCTATCTCTCTTGCCTGGCAGCTCCATCCTCATCATCCTTCTACCAATATAGTCACTATTTCTCCTCTGTACGTGACCAAGCCATCGAAGTCTGCTCTCTCTAACTTTGTCTCCAAAACATCGAGCCTTGGCTGTCCCTCTGATGAGCTCATTTCTAATTTTATCCAACCTGATTTCCTGTACTGTAAGGTTCCACCACCAAGTCTCCTTCTCTCCTTTCCTGCCAGAAGATACACCAAGTACTCTCCTGCCTGCCTCTCTGATCTCCTTGGCTGCAGTGGTCCAGTCTTCTGGAAGCTCCTCCTGTCTCACCTCTTCTCGAAAAGCTGCACAACACTCGTCCTGTCTCAGCTTCCACCACATGGTTCTCTGCTCTGCCTTTGTTTTCCTAATCTTCCTCCCCACCACCACAGTCATCTTACACACCACCATCCTATGCTGTCTAGCCACACTCTCCCCTACCACTACCTTACAGTCGGTAACCTCCTACAGACGACATCGTCTGCACAAGATGTAATCCACCTGCGTGCTTCTACCTCCACTATTGTAGGTCACCCTATGTTCCTGCCTCTTCTGGAAAAAGTGTTCACTACAGCAACTGGCATCCTTTTTGCAAAGTCTACCACCATCTGTCCCTCCAAGTTCCTTTCCTGGATGCCGTACTTACCCATCACTTCTTCATCACCCCAATTTCCTTCACCAACATGTCCATTACAATCTGCACCAATCACGACTCTCTCTCTGTCTGGGATGCTCAGAACTACTTTGTCTAGTAGCTCCTTCCAGAATTTCTCTTTCACCTCTCGGTCACATCCTACCTGTGGGGCATAGCCACTAATCACAGTACACATAACACCCTCAATTTCAAGTTTCAGCCTCATCACTCGATCTGATACTCTTTTCACCTCCAAGACATTCGTAGCCAACTCTTCTTTTAAAATAACCCTGACTCCATTTATCTTCCCATCTGCACCGGGGTAAAATAATTTAAACCCTACCCCTAAACTTCTAGCCTTACTGCCTTTGCGCCTGGTCTCCTGGACACACAATATATCAACCTTTCTCCTAATCATCATGTCAACCAACTCCCGAGATTTTCTTGTCATAGTCCCAATATTCAAAGTCCCCACATTCAGTTCTAGGCTTTGTGCTTTCCTCTTCTCTTTCTGCCGAAGAACCCGCTTTCCACCTCTTCTTCAACTTCGACCCACAGTAGCTGAATTTCCACCGGCGCCCCGCAGGTTGACGGGGCTGGTGGCGGACGTTGTTAACCCGGGCCACGACCGATCCGGTATGGAATTCTTTGGATGAATGCTCATATTTGTTTGGCGAAGTTTTAAGCCGGAAGCCCTTCCTGACGCAACCCTCTGCATTTATCCAGGCTTGGGACCGGCCTACAGTTTGCACTGCCTTGTGCCCCCCATAGGGCTGCATTAGACATAAGAGAGCACAAGGTGTGGAAAAGTCTCGCTAATGTCAAACTTTGGAGCAGCTGTCTGCTATTTCATGCAAAATAGTACAAAACCAAAACGGCAACAAAAAGTATTTTTCCAAGGACAAACGATAACAGTTGTCTCGCAGGGAGCTAAACTTAAAATATATATGTCACGATTTCGAACAGCATTAGTAGCACAGGTGGGATGTGCTAAATGATGTGGTACACGCCGTCTTCTTTTTTGTTTCAGTTGCTTCACATTTCTCGACTGTAGAGAGTAAACAAACATTGACGGATCGTTTGTGTCAATAATTACACATCACTATTGATTCGTTGCTTACGACACTCACCCGTACACTTGTGGCAACACAATGTGACGTGTAATGGCTGGTCCACCAACATTTTTGTCCTATAAAGAAGGTGATCGACCCGTACCCTTATGATTTAACAAAATAATAATAATAAAAATAAAATAAAATAAAAATGACATACGGTCTCTGCAATGTAATTAAAAAAAGGGATACATTGCAACTGTTTTCCTTAATCACTTACCAGGCACAACATTATGACCACTACTACTATACAATACTATACTATACTATACTATACAATATTATACTATACTATACTATACTATACTATACTATACTAGACACATAGCTAACTTGTAAGTATAATTAGGGATGTTACAGATCGATTCCAGTGCGAGTATTCAATCTTGAGTATAGATTCCGACTACCAATACCACGAGCACTTTTGGTACATAACATTTCAATTAACACAATAAGAGGTCATGGCGAACAAAGAACTTTCTTTCTTTTTGATGCTTGTGATGATTGCTGCTGCGTCAAACCGCCGCAGTGTAGCGCCAACTACAGGCGATGAGGATGTACGCCACGTCAGAATTTTTCAGGGTTAAGTATTGGTGGCTCACGAATACCCGATACATTGAAAAAAATAAGAAAGAAAAATGATTTAGCCCATATGATGAATAAAAAGGAGCTAAAATAATTACAATTGTACTAATATGTACAGTAGAACACAAATATTTTCAATGTGAGCCTGCACGTGCAAGCGTGTGCACACATGTGTGCGTCTCATTGTGGTGCAACGAGTTCCCTCCGGCCCACGGCTGCATACAGTGGTGAACCTTTCGTGCTGGGAGGAAAATGGCCCATCTGAGGCAGTCACCTAGGTAATGTGTTTTATTACATGGATGGATGGAGGGGCGGCTGGAGCATGTATGGATGGATGAACATGCGGTACGGCGACAACGCCACTGCTCTGGCCCGACTCTTCGAGCCAGCGGCACGTCCGCAAACGTGCGCGCGCGCACACCTGGCGATCAAGATGGCTGGCCGACCTCCACAAGCAGGTGGAATACAGCAGTAATAATTTACAGGCCTTGAGCGGCTCCAGTGTCAAATAAAATATGGATTTGCTGGCGCCCAGAAGCGGGCTAACCCTTCAATAACTGAACCTTTTGTCCATATGCTGCTCCCTTTATAACCCACCTAGTCTATACCTTCCTACAGAAAGTGACTCACTTGTCCTCTTCCACTCATTCATTGAAAATACAACAAATATCCTCCACATCCCAATGACTGGAAGGGCCTCACAAGAGGAAGCTGAGAGAACCCCCACCATCGCCGACTTGCCATCATGCATTCACTGAATTCCAGGGCACACCACAAGTTAAGAGAGTGCCTCTATTGTCAAAGCCGACTCCACGAAGACCCACTGTGTCAGGAAACGGAGCCGCAGTCGCACCGTGCCCGCTTTAAAGGCGTTTCATGTGGTGTGAGCCAAACGCAACGCAGCTTCTCTCTTATGCAAGCTCAGAATAACCAGAGGAATGTTTACACATCTGGATGAAAAACAAGACGCACTCCAAGAGATGCAGTGGATCTGACAAGTCCATTGAAAAATAAAGACTGTGAAATAACCAATATGTTAACACTCGCCCATCCCCATGAAGGTCAAGGAAAAGGCAATGGACAATTGAATCCAAAAATACACTTCTTGGTCAATCTTCTCCGATGACATCTTAGAACGACTGAAAGAGAAGGATGGGGTTACATAACCTTTTCCCCACCATTGATTTTGGCCGGCCCCACACTGAGAGTACACGAGCCAGATTCAAAATAACATGCAGGGAAATGCAAAGAGGAGATCTGCAAACACATTGCAAAATGGTTCACTCTCGTTTATTATCCCTGAAACAAGCATTTCCTCTGAGAAGTTAGAAGGATTTGTGCCAAATGAGTAGAAAATTGACTGATTTTTGACATTATACAAACGCTTATATATATATATATATATATATATATATAAAATTTGGAATTCGACCAGAATCTTTAGGAAAGCTTTGCCTCTAAAGTCTCGTTAGATTTGGTTGGCCATGTGTCCGCTGCATGTACCACATGCACAGATCCGCACATTAACGAAAAAGAGTATAGTCATGGAAAAAAAAAAGTTTCTTCTGATTCTTGTTTGTTTTTAATGCCTGGTACAAATAAAGGTACGTTTGTTTGGACAAAGATAATGGTCCATACAATAATAATTAACAACTAAGATGTTTTTTACGGATTTAGCTGCATTTTTGTCATGTTTATTTTTGACTTCAGGTAATCCTGTTTATATACCTCGTGTGGTACCAGGAATTGAAATGAACAAAAAATTGAAGAAAAAAGGGTGGTCTAATATTTTTTTGCCATGACTGGAATTGAGCTGCTTGGTGACGAAGTGCTGCCTCCACAAGTGAAATTACAATTGATGCTTTGACTTTCTGTATGCGATCTGTAAGTAATTCTTGATCCTTGGGGTATTTTGACTTAAGCATGGAAGATACATTTTCCTGTTTGTAAATTTTAAAAAGTCATAATATGTCTCCTTTAATGCCGTTTGTCTGCACCATAGTTGAGCGAGAACACGGATAATTGTTTGCGTTAATTAATAGCAGTTCACAAGTGCGGCTTTACAAATGCCAGTGTCCTAATGCACTGCAGAAGGAAAAAACATTTTGGACTTGTCACATAGGCAAATTCTTCTGGTTTTGGCTGCAATGTTTCAGCTGTGTGTGAAACTTTCCATAACATGAGCGCCTTGAGTAGAGCGCACGCGAAACATCACATTTTCCACTTTATATGGATACGGAGTGGCATACTATAGCTTTTAAGGACGGTGGGATAGAAAAGAAGAGTGAGTGAGAACCCACATCCCTTCTAACTCAATAATTAAGACTATGGACAATAAATACGTAATGAGGGCTTTTTCCACAAAGAGCGCCTGCCTATTCTTCTTGGCGATGAGGCCGCGGGGAGACGGCCCGGGGAAGAGCGACTAAGTACACTGGCTATTAAAAATGGATGCAAGGAACACCGGCTTTGACCGGTCCTGTCGACTAACCGCCCAGAATGTTGTGATAGGAGTTGCCGTAGTTACTGGGCTCCCAAATGGTCCTCGGTTGTCAGGGTCAATCGAATCAGACATCGGAGCGTGAGCGCCGGAACGTCCGCCCTTGTGCTGGGGGCACCGGTGTTGTCATTAAAGAAGCAAGTTTGACGGAGCTGAGCATTGTGGGGCTTGAAGGTGTGTGTGTGTGTTGTAGTGGTCGGACTCACGCCACAAAAGCCCGTTCGTCTCTCGTATTGAAAGTGACAAATGAATCACAATCGAACTGTTACTCCAAAATAATAGTCCAACAAATTAAAAAGCCAATTTGATTATTTGAAAACTATCTACTGAACGGGTAAGAGGGTAAGCCGGCATGTTTTGACTTATGCATTTTACCGTAAATGTGATAATGCTGCATTCTTGTCAGTGATGGTGACAACGTGATGGTGTTTGAGGAATTGTTTCTCAGTGCAAATTTTTCAAAAGTGTGTCAGAACTTGCAGTTTTAGTTGTCATATAAAATGTAATGTAAATTTGTCCCTTCACTGATATCATCATGTGTGTGTGCCAGCAAACTGAAAGATGAAAGAAGAAACTGCCCAGATTAGTGCAGGATTGGTGATGTATACATCCGTTGGCCATATGTGCATCTGTGCCTTTCACTGGGCTACACTGTTGCTGTGCATGTGTGCGAGTTTGATCTGTGGGCCTCAGAGGAGAACTACATGACTACATTTTATCATGACTTTTGACAGCAATGCCGAACTCGTCTTACAGTAGGCACATCCACGGGCTGTGAAGAAAATACCAACGAGGCCGGCTGTGAGAGTGCGTACGGCGGGGATCTCACTCCCGCTCTCACACACTAATATGCAGTTAAAAAAAAAACAACCAAACGCACACAAGGAGACCATTTTGGCTGCTCATAGCAGGAATATATTGTAGAACATGTTTCTCATCGGAAGACAATTCATCGTCCGAACACGTGGCGGCACGAGGCTGATGGATGAGGACGAGCGGCCGTCTATCAAAGCGAGCTTTCGTTTTCATGTGTCACTGATGTCAGAGATGACGTCATCAATCATGATGCTGCGGCGTTGCGGGGGATTTAGAGAGCTTGGGGGCCAGGGAAAACACCACAAGGGATTGCACCGGTACTCGTTGTATGGCCAACAGCTTGTAGAAACACGACTGCATTATTTTTACAGTTGATTTCAGGATCAGGCTAACAATAACAGACTGATAAACTGATGCCACATCCCATAATGCTGAAGCACTTCTAATATTTTTGCTCAGGGACAGAAGTGTAAGCATGTCAGAATTCAGTATCGTAGCTTGATAGTGTTGTAGGTTTAAATACATAAAGGCACCAGCATCAAATTCAAAGCCTCTTAGAGCATGACCATCCATAATTTTGATCTATTACATGCACAAGATTAGTAGACCGCCAAAGAGAAGCAGATAAATATGGCACAGATAAATTATATATATATATATATATATATTGCAATAATAATAATAAAAAAAGATCATACATCACTATTGCATCAAGTAAATCAGGCTAAGGATTAGCAATATGCGAGCCCATGTTAAGTGTAAAACGCGGTACATGAGATCCACAATGCAACTTTGACGCATTTACTTTTTTTAGCAGATTTGTGATGGCTGTGAGGAAATAATATGTAGGCCAAATATTTCATCTTGTGGTGTTACGTGATTATAATACAATGATGATTCCCCCCGACCATAAAACTGTGTTATGGAATCCCAGATTTTCTTTTATATGCTCATAAGATTTTCTCAGTGTCGGTGGCTAAAGGAATTGAAGGCATTCTTGCTAATTTGTGGCCAGTAAAATCCTTCATAGTCATGTTTCCTCCTATAGCGGAAGAAGGGTGTTTGAAGAACATATAGCGTAGGAACAGAGATTTTCCTTTGAAAGAAAATTATCTATGTCAGTCTTCACACCCCTGCACACTTTCAAAATAAAATCAATGCAAAGCCTGTTTACATTACGTTTAAAAAGTATGTGACAGTTTGGCATAGGTTCATGAAAAAAGCTACCGCTAGTAGGCACACTTCGAGTAGGTTGATTGTACACCGTGTATTTTTAGCATCGTCCTTTAGAAGGCAAATGCTCATATGTTAACGTTTGTTTTGTGAAAAGAAACAAAATCCCACCTGGGGAGAAAAAAAACCGATGCAAATGTGGAATTATTATGCCAGACTTGCCGTAAAGCTTTTAATCGTACCCTCGTGCTCTGTCAGGGCACTGGCACTGAAGTTGGTGAATCTATGCAATTCACCAAGAGAAAAAAAGACAACATACGGTCTGACTTCTCTTGCTGTAATACAGCAACATTTTGCATACAAGCAAATAAAACGGGATACATACATCATAAAAGTACCTAATGATGCAATGTGTCACGTCTTCAAAAAGCTGAGAGGCCAATACATCAAGGCAAGAAAACTCATCTCTCACATGTCGGCAGCAGGCTCAAGTGTGAAGATGGATTTGAGCTGTGTCGCGGAAAGACGGTCGACTCGTCCTTGTCGGACTTCCGAAAGGATGAGGGGAAAGGGGAGGCCGGTGGTTGTGGGCTCACGATAGGTGCTCCAGGAGAACTAAATATTTTCCCAAAACTCTCCAAATGCCTTTGTCAGTGAGGCACAAGGAGGTGGGAAACGCCCGCTACGAAAGGCGCACGCTCACATGAAACTGAATACACCGAGAGCTCGGCGTGCGCTGCATCGTCTCGCTGATTGCTCGCTAGGGAATGCATATCGCTGATACGGAAAAGAAAACAGCGCATAATAATATGCGTGTGCGTGCACTCCCATCCTGGGGTATGCGTTGTGGAATCCAAAGCATTTGACCCCAATCTGCGTCTCTGCATTATTTATAGTTCAATGCTAGCTTTCCTTTTGTTTGTTTTTCAAAGCTTGTCTGAGGGAAAACAAATTGCGGTTATGGAAAAATTAGACATGCAGGGACGACAGACAATATATATGTATATATAGTAAGTAAGAAATAGTTAAGAGAAAGCCTGTAATTTTCTGGTGTCTATTTGAATAAACACAAAATACTTTGGGAATAATTCATTAAAAAGTAAAAACTGCAAAAAGTGCACCACTGTATTTGCTGGTGTTTTGCTACTGTACTGTAAGCGATACCGGTATTCAATATTGTGTCCTGCCCACAAGCAAACCAAACTACTGCGAGCGGCATACCTGATGAAAGGGTGCCAAAAATTGCGCTGGATATTTTGGGATCCTCAGCAAGGGAAATGCCCAAAAGTGTACCGAACTGCACTTGAAAAAGCGCTAATTGAGCCATGGCATTTCTTTTCCGGTCCTCTATTGCTAATGTATCTGCTGCAGAGCTAGTACCTAAAGAATGGAATTCAAGGATTAGACGCACTGCATTACGTCGGTAGACAACGTGGAACTTGCAAGAAAAAAAATGCACCAAAGACTGAATGCCCTTCGTTGTTGTTTACTGTGTTATTTTGCTTCTTTGTTGGATTCAGCAGATTGTGTTGTTGCAAGCTATAATGTCACTCTTTTCTGTAGCTCTTGGAAACCAAGGTAAACCGAACTCAACTGACTCGTGATGCATTTTGAGAAAGATGAAGAAAAAACTGTACATACTGTACTACACTTGAGTGAGTGAATATTAACTCTCCTTAATAGTAATTTAACCGGTTTAAGCTCCTTATGGTAAAATTATTGTCATTTTCTAATAATTTGATTTCTATTATGTCGACATTTCTTTACCAAACCTTTTTCTACAGGAAAGAAGGCCATTTTCCCTCCTACAGTATTCAATACTAAAGCCTGAAGAGTAGGTTATTTACTACCACGACTACTATAAAACTTTGAGAGTGTATTTTAGTGTTTCATGAGAGCAAGTTGTGTTTCTACAAGGATTTAAACAAGAGAGCAGTCACTAAATCACGCACATGCACGCATGCTCCATCCAAGAGACCCGCTGGAGCAAATCAATGGCAGCCACAATGAGCGCCACCATTTTGCTGGCCGCCACCCAGCGCCGAAGACAAGAGGCGAAAGAGCGTACCAGCGCCACCGAACTGCTGGCAGTGAGCGACAACACAACACGCCGCAAAACAACACAAGGGCGAACGTATCAGCGGGCTGCAGATCGTGCACGCAAATTTGTTGAGCGAACCTGCCGTCGCTTGCGTGGACGTGAGCGGACCGTCTGGAGTGAGCGAGCTTATCGCAAACTGCCATGCTGTGCCTATGCGTGCGAGAGTGATGGAATGTGTGTGTGTGTGTAGATGCCAATGCAGCGGTTGACAGTTTGAAATATGCGGCTTTGCAATTCTCATTCGGATGATTGTTCTCTTTCATGTAGTCGAGCAGCCAGCATACGTTAAGCTTGCCTGCAAATAAATCCTCACCATGCACACACACACACACACACACATTATTGTACATGGTGTCTCTTGTTGTCACACACATATGCTGCTGGCGTGGCAGACTGGTTTCTAATCGGCGAATCATCATATCAGCCAAGAAATGTCAGATTAGGTTATAATCCTGCATTTTAGTTCCCTTAACTTGGCATTTACGCTCCCTTAATATGTCTGTCGAAAGAAGAGAAGCACTAGAGGTGCCCAAATAGTTGTTGTGTGCGCACACACAAACGGCACTAAGAGCAAGCAGTTCTTTGTGAACCTGAAGTGAGTCTGTGCAGCAACAATTGAAGGCCAATTAAATTATATTTATATAATGAAGTTATTTGATGATGAGAAACAGCTTAATAAACTCTCATGATGCTCTTGAACGCCCCACATGAAAGCAATACTTTAATTGAGCTTTTACCGTTTTGGGGAAACAACAAAGGAGCAGATGTAGAGGAATTTGTTTTGTGCTTTCTTTTTTTTTTTAATCATCTATTTGTTTTCTTATCAGCTGTGTGTTA
Source organism: Phyllopteryx taeniolatus (assembly GCF_024500385.1). Classification (NCBI taxonomy): domain Eukaryota; kingdom Metazoa; phylum Chordata; class Actinopteri; order Syngnathiformes; family Syngnathidae; genus Phyllopteryx; species Phyllopteryx taeniolatus. The sequence continues at coordinate 29,108,651 of NC_084505.1, read as the reverse complement.
TTCTACACACATTTGTTGTCAAGCTGCTCACGAGTTACACTAACGACAAGATACAAACATTACCTCTTTGAAGCTATGAAACCCTCCACAGTTTATTGACGCCCAAGCCGAGACGGAGTCTGTAACTCGAGGAGACAACCTTGTTATTCTCAATAATCTATGAAAGGAGCTCCTTGTGGGAGGGCGGCAGTTTGTGAGGTGTCTCGTCGCTTTGGTGGAGACATTCAGTGGATGCGCGAGCAAAAGCGATGCCAATCCCTTCACCGGAGAGGGGAGGTGGATGTATTATATGACGGTTCAAATTTAATATCGGGAGGCCTGCTGAGGCACTTCCTGTGTCCGCAAATGGAGTGGTTGCTGAGTCGAGGGCTTTGGGATACATTAGGGAGTGCACAAAGAACACACGGGAGCACAGATATGGTATCATAAAGCAATAGGTGTCTGGGTTTTTGTCTTCATTTCCTGCAATTTCAGATTGCACCACTCACAGGATGTTTACATCCATCATAACAATAAAGTATTAACGTACTACTTCGAGAAAGACTGATACACTAACATAAAAAAGACCAACCCAAACAGTTTCAACAGCATATTGTAATGAGTATATCACAGGTGTTAGGCTGAAAACTCCTACGTCTAAATTTGGTCAATTTCATTACATTTCTGTTATTTACTTATTTATTACTAATTATTGACCAATCTTAAGTGTTGAAAATGGCTTACTCTTTTTGACGATGTAATTTTAATGGCTCTACATTAACATTTACATTTTTTTTGGTTTCCTGAAAAGCTATGGTTTTGGAGATATGAGGATTTAACAGAATACTTTGTACTTAATGCTAATTTAATGTCCGTATTTGAGCCACATTTTACAGCAGAAGCTACGACAACCGTAACAATCGTGACCGGTGTGAATGCGACGCAACTGTGCGCCAGGGGCGGGTCAGACCAGCGTTGGTAATTTCATAGACCGGCGCAACCCGTTGGATCCGAGATGGGCGGGCTGCGCCACTGTGGGTGTGTTAACAGCCGACTTCATTTGCCGCCAATCAAAGCAGCTCCTCTCATTCCCTTTAAATGCGGCGCAATGACAGTCTCGACGGAGACGGTGTAGCAACAGACACTGTGAGCGGGTACCCTTATTAAATACAGAATGAGCTGGTGATAACCGCTGGTGACTTAAATATGTTCACGGACCTCACTATCTGTCTGCCTGTGCCCCAATCAAATTTGACCTTGTATTTAGTGGTGGTCTGAGCAGGCACAAGGTTAAACTGACTTTCTGCCACCAAATTGTCCCATCTCCAAGGATACACCCTTGCGCTTGCACGAAAATGTGAACCCGCCGGCATTTGCGAAAAAAGAAAATGGAGCCCTAAGGTGAGTAATCAGGAATTGGAAAAGAATACAGTGGAACCTCAAACACAATTCCTTACGGAACGCTCTTAACTTTATTGACAAATGACAAAGACATAAGAAGAAGGTGAGCCATGCTGCAGATGCATCTTACGTTTTTATAGATTTTTTTGTGGATTTTGAGTTGGAACACAAGTCCACGTACTTCGTGTAACCTCGTAAAGCCATGTAAATTTAGCTAGTACAGTTTCTAACAACACATTTTGCTATTTCACACATTAAACATGGGAGCATCAACACTAGAAACGTTAAATCCCAAACAAAGATCCTGCAGGACATTCCAGGTCAGGTTTGCATTCAAGCCTGTGGCATTCTCTCTTGTGAGGTCAGAGCACATCTAGCAATTTCAAATGTTTGCCGCTTGTAAAGAGATTATTTATCCACATGGGACCACACACAAACATGCACATACACACACACACGCGCAATCTTGCACAGTCCACATGGCACTGCAATACTTAGCATTCTGTAAACCTTTAAACCTCATTCCAGGTCTGTCTTTACCATGATTGTTACACAGAGAGAGCCCTCGCACAATCCCTACTCATGGTGAATGATGAGGAAAATGGCAGACACACACACAGGCACAGACAGACACACACGTTTAATCCCAGGTGCTTTAGGGACTCTGAGGGGAATGAAGGGGCAGCACATAATTCCTGAACATGAACAAGAGGAAAAGGGATTTGCGCCGTCGAAGAGAGGGCGAAGGCAAGCCAATGACAACAGGATGAAAGATAAAGAGCGGGACAAAAGAAATGTGGGAGCTCATCAGTCTTCTACGGTGGCCTGGAAGGGCAAAACAATCAAACAAATTGTGAAACACTAACATTTCAGGAAACACAAAAACAAGACACTTTAACATTTCAGAAAACAAATTAACAAAACTTGTTTTGCTTTTGTTTTAGTGTTTCCTGAAATGTTAAAGTGTTTTGTTTTTGCGTTTTCTGAAATGTTAGTGTTTGACAATGTGTTATATTGTTTTGCACTTAGTCTTCTCCTGATTCCTTTGGCAAAAAAATAAAATAAAATAAACCAGGTCACAACACATTTCCAACTAATCCTGAACCTGCAGATTAAGAAGTGGATGAGGAGGGCTGGTGGGGGCCATTTTAAGGCATTCAGGTGTCACTTTTAGTCCCGGCGGTTGTGAATGGGGAGTTTGTGCAAGAGGAGGCAAGGACTGAAGCTTTGCCACAGCAGAGGACTCCCGCTGAGGACGCAGAGCAAACACTCTCCACTCATATAATGGACTGGAAAATTCCTGGCTGGAGCCTGAAGTAGCCATCCATGAAACGTCCATAAAAACGTCAGTTCTGCTTTTCCATCGCTGATTGACAAAAGACAACAGTCTTTCATATCCACCTCTTATCCTTACTAGTGTTGCTGGTGAGCTGGGGCCTATCCCAGCTGAATTCGGGCTTGAGGCGCTTCCACCTGGACCGGCCTATCGTCAGTTCTGTCATATTCAGTTCACGTGAAAAGCTTTTACATTTATTGTTCCGGTTTGCTGTGACTTGGGTTTCTTGAGTTTCTGTATAAATTCTGCTTTCCTGCACAGTCAGATTGTGCAGTCATTGGCAAGCTTTTCATTCACTGTTAATGATTTATTTGGTCTAAAAAGTAAAGTACACATTGTTCCATGGAAGGTAGGGCTTTCAATATCATTCTAAATATATATTTTTTTTCTTTTGGCACTAATATATATGAATGTTTTACTTTATTATTATTTTTTAAACACATATCTGGCTCGTGTAACTTCCAGCTATATGTATTTTCCCGCCACCTGAACATTTGTGCGCTTCCGTCAAAGAGACATGACTCACTGAAGTCCGAGGCTGGCTGTAAATCACAGAGCATGGAGTTTTCCTGAGAATTGTGAATATCACAGAAATCCATTTGCAAAATATAGCACACGATGTGTCGTCGCCAGTGAGACGTGCAAAAAAAGAAAGAAAAAACCCCACATGCAACAGTTTTAGCCGTGCAAATGTATCCTCAAGGTGGTTTCGTTTGCAGAACTTTAATCCAGCGGTGAGTTATAGAAACGGAACCGTAAGCAACTTTATACTGTGTAAACTGTTAATGAGAAAGCCTTTGAGCTCAGTCAAACAATTCAAACAGTCTGAAGTTGCAGTCAAAACAGTTTTACTTCTGTCCTTTAGGTGGCAGAATTGCCGATTACAAACTGGTCGACGACTAACAAACACAGCAATTGTGTGAAATCGGAGGTTTCCCATTGATACATTTAAGTGCTTGATCCCTGTCTTTATGCAGATCATCATCACTATATAATGAGTTCTTTCTTTGGCTCCTCAAAGTTACATGGACAATTCAAACCAGAACTATTACCTCCTAGGTGGAGATAAAAAGAAGCAACGTTTGACTCAGTTTTAAAGATGTTATTTTGAGATACTGTTTTGCCTTAAGGAGGATTTGGCAGGCAAGTGGGCTGCAGGTTGCCAGGATCCAGCTGTGCTGCTCCTTGATAGGAAGTCGAGCAGCCAGGAGCGCAGGAGGCGCAGCGATACTATCGATTTAGCAGACAGCCAGCAGGGAAGGGAGGGCGGCTTCCGACGTTCCTCAGCCTCCCCTTCGTCTGCTCGTGGTGTCACTCCTCCTTTCGCCTTTTTTGTCCTTTTCTCCACAAGTACAGTTTGACAGGAAGGCGCAGCAGCTTGAGAAAGATGAATACCGTACATAAAGTATTTTTAAACCTACTAGCCTGTCCTGTAATATTTGTTGAATTGATTTAGCTGTTGTTTTTTTATTTTATTTTTTTACTAAGTTTGAAATCGTTTACTAAGAGCCCAAATATAGCAGACACTACCTTGCGTTTTCGTGATGGAGATCACAATCTTTAAAAGACGGTTTTGTGCTCAAAGATGCACTGAAGAGGTAAAAAAAGTCTGAATGTATAATAATAATCATAATTTTTTTTTTGAAAAAATCACCATGTGTGTAAAATAAGGTTCTGAAATCATGAAAAATAAGGCCTGCCCTCGAACTGCAGGACTGTGTGGGCGAGCCCTTCACTTGTCAATCAAATGCGTTCGCTCGTACACTATGGTTGCCGGTATCTGTACTGTAGTCAGCAAACGCGAGCGGAAAAGACAGCCTTCTCTCGTTCCCCTCTCATTTTGCCTGTACCTCCTCGTTATGTTTACGCTCAGTGTTCCACAGCAAAGACGTGCTGCCATCACATTTCCATATTTATTATTATTACATGTGCTCCATGTGCCTGCTCTGCGTTGCTGGCTCTCTCCCAGAATAAGAATGGAAACGATATGAAGATCAGACAGAAATTATGGAAGGAGAGATTCAGTGTTGTTATTTTTCCCTTCAATGGCGGATTCTCTTACCAGCCAGTCCAATCAGAGCAAACCAGGCACAGCCACAACAATTCCATTTTCCAAACCTACTGCTTAAACTCACTCTCGCACACATAATCTGAGCCAAACACATTGTACTTTTCTGCAAGGATTAACAGTTTCCCACCTCGGCATGCCTTTGGAGCCCAATTAAATGTTTGTCCTCGTCCTTAATTATTATCGTTGTGCTGTCTCCCGCTCATCCATGCTGCAGCGCTCCAGCCTCAATCCCTCCGGCATGCATCATGGCTTTACATAGCAAACTGCCGCCAAACCACAAAGTCTTATTTTCCCTCCGCTGCGTCCTCTTTTTCTTCTCCTCCTCACCCATCCTTGCCCCCGTATGCTTCCATCTGCTCTAGACGGGAGTTTAGCGGTGGAACAGCTGCGGGACTTCCACATCATTTCTTGTTGCCTTTCGACGACACTCTCCGGACACTTTTTTAGGTGTGATTGCTCAATACTAGCAAATTGGATGTACACAATTCTTCCCCATTCTGGTGAGTGAGCTCGTTAAACTTCACACCACGGAGAAACTATTTGAAATATCTCTCAGTGTGATGCACTGCACACTATAACCATGACTATACATGTCTCCGAAGATCGCACAGGTAGTGAATTAGTAGTCCATCATTCAAAAAGTGAAAATGTTCAATCCATTTGCACGCAACTATCCTAAAATGAGGCATGGAAAAATATGCTGAGTTCTACAAGGAAATTGTGAAGTGTTCCATACAGATGCTATGTTCTGCCCTTCTTATTCACAATACATAGGTTCTTTCGTGTAAAATCCTACTGAAGGCTGTGATGCTGAAATGTATTAATCTAATCTTTAATCATGGTTCTCCCCTCAGGGTGCAGCTTATATGATGTCTTTAAAATTGCTGACAGGACACTTTTGCCTATAGTTCCGCAGATAAGACTGTCATCCAGCGTCGACTTCAATGTTTGAGGAGACAGAATATTGAATGCTCTTCACTTGACTTGGCAGCCATCCATGTCTTTGTAATCTAATGCTCTTATTTTGGCCTTTTGCACCAGGCAGTCCCAAAATGTACTTTTATTGTTCTTTCACTGCTTACTTGAGTTTTTCTATAGTCCAGTGGAAACTTTGAGATTAATCACAAATTAGAATGTTTATAAAAATCAGTGATGGAACTCAAAGTAGTCTGCTTGTTGACTACTGTTTTGGTGCCCTGGAGCAAGAAGCCAACCACAACACATTACGACAGCGGATCCTCGGTCGGTTTATGATGCTACCGACGTACGTTTGGAGGTCTCGAATGGCGTGCGATGATCTAGTTTTTGCAGCGATGCAAGAATTTATCGTCACATGGCACAAGAAGACACGCTCAGTTGCCGCTGTACTTACTGTTTTTCCTTTGATTGTTTTATATTTATGGCCTTGAAGTGATTTTCAGACAAATATTTACTTTAATTATGACTATAGCTGCATTAGCACAGGTTACTCATGGTTACTTAACTCAACTTTATTGATAGAACACTGAACAAAAAAACTGCTGCTGAAACAAAGTGTTGCACATACAGATTGGACATAAAACAATAATAACACAAAATATAATAACAATAACAGCAACAATAATAATAAACGAAATACTATTTTTAAAGTACAAATGTACTTCTTCAAAAGCATAAACACAGACGGTGACTTGTAAACACTCCTGCAGCGCGTCCAAAGACCAAAAAGTGCCAGCCTCTCTGTGTGGCTGCCTGCTGTTCCGCAACCGGCCTGTTGGTGGTCTCAGTGTTTATAAAGTTGCGGATTCCTGAGAGAAGGGAGCGAAGAAGAGCCGTATGCTCCCTTCACTTTGGCAGACAGGAGGTCCAGTCTTATTCCATCTCGTTCCTTGTCTGCAGTATATGTTGTGTGAAGTTGTTAGCAGATAAATGAGAGAAACCTGATCAAATTCTCCAATGACCATTCTGCGGGCATGCTGAAATTGTAAACGCGCCACGGCTGCCGTTTTATTTCAGCCGCTCGCTAGTTCGTTCCTTGGCGAGTAACCTCACATTCCCCATCATGATCAATGGGAAAAAAAAATGGTTCAAATTTCCTGTCCCATTTAGTCCGCTCTGAACGAAACAATGAAATAAAAGAGAAATGGAGTCCGAGCTACTGCAACGGGCTGCTGACACTCAATGACGGAAATCAAAAACTTCAAAATCAAAGCCCTGATGAACTAAAAATCATGTTAGAAGGCCTAATATTTAGCATTTACTATTCTGTGCAATGCTTAGCTGTGTTCCATTCTCATTCAAAGTTGTGATATCCTTTCTTGGCAGGCGTCTCGGTTTGTTTCAGGCAGCAGCCTGTTGGCCCGCTCGTGTGTTTCCTGGTTTAGACTGCGTCGGTCTGGTTTGTGAGAACCAAAGTGACCGTCACTATAATTACCAGGCCCACTCATAACATGCGTGACCTCAGTGTCGCCTCTTCTAAGATGACGCAGCCCTCGGTGCAATGACACAACACTGACCAGACGTACAGTATACGCATACATGCGCAGGGGCAGCGCCATGCGTCCCTGCACACAAATATGGAGAAATGCGCTGACGCACACACACACACACGAACGCATGCGCACACAGCTGGCTCTGCGTACACTGGCATCCATCACATCTTATGAAACTTAATCTCTCTGAAAGGAGGAACAGCTGCACTGGCACGCACGTGTGTGCACGCACATACACACGCGCGCGAGCGGGGCAGCAGCCCAGCGAAAGATCAGCTGGGCTAAAGCAAGGAGTCGTCACAGAGCGGCACATGACAAAGCACCTCTTGACCCACGAGTTGCTGGCGGGGCTCATAAAACACGTTGCAGTCAACTTGTTTCAGGAGCCATGTCCATCTAGGGGAGTGTAAAATTTTTTTTACCAGCTATCACGCTGACTTCCCAAACAGAAGAGCGCTTCAAAATCACAATTTAGTCAGTCTTCCAAAAAGTGTATCTGTGAACTGTTGAAGAAACCACGCAACACGTCGTGAAGTGGAATTTACTTGAAAAACAAATAAACGAACACCAACATTGTCTGATCATTTCCCAAAGTTTGTCAAACACTGCACACAACTCTCTTAATGCTGGTGCTAGTGCAAAGTCAAGATGAGCGTGTCCGAGCTCCTCCACCAGTATTATTGACCGGTCTTCCCCACACTATTTGACCTGATGAGCCATACTAAAAAGGTATTTCCTCCCTAGCATTCCAAATGTATCAAAAGATCGTCATTCGGTATTGCCACAACGCTACAATCATATACATTTGAACACATATACAGTAGAGACGGAACACAACAGACGTGGATTTATTACACTGAACACGACTAATAAAGTAATTCCTTATTAATAGCTTACAATATTTGACTCGGAAAATCAGCTGACCAATAAAAAGGGTCAGGCTAAGTTTGGGAAACCCTGTTTATAAACCAAGAGTTCATGCAGGCTTGCTAAGGCCAATGCCAAATATGCTATTTTCGTTACAAGAAGCCAGTTTACACTTAATGTCGTTTAGAATTCTGTACAAGGTATTCCAAATGTGTGTGCTTTTCTTTTACAGGACCATAAAGTCATTTAGTCGTGAAATCATTTGCAGGGACATCACACTCGCACATTCATCGCTCTCCTTATGCCGTACATACATACAGTACAAACAGTATACACCTGTATATACTGCATGCACTGTGCTGTACTATATACGCTCTCACTCACATCTGCCTCACATACTTGAGCCTAATTGCTGCAAAAGCACTCGCATGACTGATTGCCAGCGAGCGAGGGCTGTAATGCTGCCATAATGTTGCCGCGAGACTGCTGACGAGCGTTGAATACACGTGGGCACAAAGACACACACACACGTAAACCCGCACACCATTACAGCCACTCGTTTATGCTGCTGGCAAGAGGTGTAATGTAAGTAACACAAATCAAAATGACACACATTGCCACGAGAGCAAACCACACCTGACAGGTGAGATGAGCTCATGAAATCAGATAATATGTGCATCAACTGTAATCACGGTGTTCTAATTTGATTGGAAAGAGTTCAGTGCAGGAAAAGACTCCCCAGTAATCCGCCGTATCCTCCGGGGTCTAAATTGTTCATGCAATGTTGCACACATTCATTTATGTTCGCATTAAATTCTCTAAATTCCCATACGGGCTATACATTAAGAGCCGAGGGCCCCCTGAGCCGCTTCGAAATGGGAGCGCCGAAGTGGCACCAACCGAAAAGCAAGCCTTAATCAGTCATCGTAAGCATTGGGCTGTAAAAAAGCTCATTGATAGAGTCGAAGTGTAGCAGCGTGACAGCGAATTGGACATGGGTGCAAAATAACATGCTGCTACATAATTGACTGGGTGCTTCTCCATCCTTCCACACGCAATCCCATGCCACGCAAATGATTGAAAGGCAATTCCCAAGAGACAAATATAACGATCGGTCCGTCAATCAAAAGCATCCTGACAGCCTGAAGAGGAAGGTTAAGGTATTGGTCATCGGAGGTCCGCGACGCACGGGTGACTGGATTGGTGCCGTTGCGTTCAGTCAGTTATCAGCAGAAGTTGATGCTCAACAATTGTACACGCGCACACACAAAACACACTCACCATGTTAGCATCCTGTGTGTGTCTGTGGAAAAGTCAACTGAAGCTCCCCGTCCGTCCGTCGTCCGTTCGCTGGCCGCCTTGTGTTAACATCCACCGTGGCTGCAGCCGCTCTGCCCAAATGATCCAGCCCGAGCGTCTTTTCCCTCCTCTTCTCCCTCTCCCTCCCTCCCTCCCTTCCCTGCCCCTCTCTCTCTCTCTCCCTCTCTCTCTCTCACTCAATCATACTCTCTCTCGCTCCAATAATTTCCTGGCCAGTGTGACCACGACTCAATAAAGGCAGATGCCGTGTAGACGGTTTGGTGGATTGAAGTTGGGCACGTATGTGCACACGTTGTCCGCTTTTGGCGGTGGTGATGTTTGGGGGTGTGTGCGTATATTCTGCAGGAAGCCACATCCACCAGCCTTCCTTTGTCACTGGTTCAAAATGGTCCAGTGGAAACGTATTTGTTTCTCAACAGAGCATTTAATATTTATATTACGTTTGTTCCAAAAGCCCAGTTTCAAAAGCTATCCATTACGATAGCCTTACAATTACACAAAAGTAGATACATCGTTTTAAATTGGTGTTTTGACCCTAGATACCAAGCCAACCAATGTGTATGGCACCAGGTATCTTTTAATTGTTTACAATACTGCATTTGTATATCTACCATGCAAGTTGTTTAACAAAACAATGAGGTTCCAAAAATAAATTCAGCTAAAATTAAAAAAAACTATTTTTTGAAGGACATTGACTCTGAGGAAAAAAATGTCATACTTGCGATATGAATTTGACAAAATGCCCTTAAAAATTAACAAACAATTAATCGATTTTCAAGGTTATTTTTTTTGTACTAGATCTGAGGATCTCCTTCTCTCTGAATGTTCTGGACTCCTGTTTCCATGTCAGTGTTGTATCAAGCAGCATAATGCTGCTTGGAGCTAGTGGAGGCTTGTGTGCATGTCGCTGCTGTCAGTGTCCAAAAGTCATGTTGTGCTTCTTTCTTTAGTTGAGATAGACTCAACAGTGGCGGCACGGTGGCCGACTGGTTAGAGCGTCAGCCTCACAGTTCTGAGGTGCGGGGTTCAATCCCCGTCCCCGCCTGTGTGGAGTTTGCATGTTCTCCCCGTGCCTGCGTGGGTTTTCTCCGGGCACTCCGGTTTCCTCCCACATCCCAAAAACATGCATTAATTGGAGACTCTAAATTGCCCGTAGGCATGACTGTGAGTGTGAATGGTTGTTAGTTTCTATGTGCCCTGCGATTGGCTGGCAACCAGTTCAGGGTGTACCACGCCTTCTGCCCGATGACAGCTGGGATAGGCTCCAGCACGCCCGCGACCCTAGTGAGGAGAAGCGGCTCAGAAAATGGATGGATGGATGGACTCAACAGTGCCCCTGCTGGTTGCAGTAGTAGTGCACTCTGTTTTCCTTCAATTGCTTCATAACATGATTAATTAACAATAATTAATTGCACACAACCAACACAAGTTTTAATGATGAAAGAATACTGTGAGCTAGGCATACAGTCGTTACCACAGGGTGGCAAGAGTGGGCACTGTCCCCTCTGTTATATTTACCAAACGGCATTTTCAGACTTGACATGGTATCACCTTGTCAATCAGCAATCATTATTTTTATTTTTTTTCCGCTATTTTCCAGAAGGCAGAGCACAAATTGTTTTGTTTCTGGACTGGTTCTGGACCAATTGCCTTGATTGGAAAAAAATAAGTTTTAGCCTTAATAGTTTATTTTTCTCCTCATATGGTGTAAACAATCAGGAAGTCAGTCATGAAGAGAGCTTTATGTGATAAGGCTTGCTTTTTGCTTAATGACAAGTGATTCTATTTGTGTGCTTTCAATTGCTGAGTACTGAGGTTCTCTGAATTGTTGTTTTTGGTTTTTTTGGTCTGTTTTCCAACAATTGTCCTTTGCTTTTATTCCTAGAATTCCTCCCTTCTTCTTGTTGGGCCTTTCACAAGCAACTGTGTGTGCTAAAAACACAAACGCACAACTAAAACGGTCATTTTACGGCCATGTGGAAAAAACGCTAAGTTCACTTCATCACATCTTCTCGGCGCTGAGTATTTAAAAGAGAAGTTATAATTTGATGTCATGACTTGGTTTTGTGCATCTGCGTTGATTACTCAAACAAGAAACGTGTGTTGAAATTTGATGCGTCAGTCAACTGTATGCCAAAGAGCTCACTTCAAAGATATGTTATCCTGGCAGCGCGGTTTTGTGGGTAATTTTTATCAAATGAATGATACGGGGAATGACAGCACATCATTTCCAAGGCATTGATGATAACTCACAACAGTTGGAGCGAGCTAAATTTAAACCACAAACTTCTGTAGACACGTTTGCCAGCGTCTTAACAGTACTGTTTGCATAAGGGATAAATGAGAGATTGAATTTTAAACAAAACAATGTCGGTGCACAGGACGACATCCAAAGACACACACAAATACACGCGCACACACACACACTGACTAATCTGGGTGTGCTGACCTTGAACACCAAATATAATCAGTGGTGCAGCAGATTCCCATTAGAGCGATGTACGCGCTTTTGTTGCAGAAACTCTTCAGCTCAGTGGATACAAGATAACACAACCTCAGACTGGACCGCACACACAGACACACACACACAGACGGTCAGGCTTGAAAGCCCTCACACATTGAAAAAAAGCCAAACACATTGCAAGTCAATGTGTTATCAGCAAATTTGGAATGGCTACAATGGACATTACAAGAATGTAAAGTATAAAGAGCAAATACCGTACTACACGTGCACAAAGTCCCAAAAGTGCTTTGCAATGTCATGTGTGTTTGCATTTACATCAGGTTTAATGTTGGAAAGGGAAATTAGTGCAAATAAATGTAAATACAGTCTACAATCTACATTCATTGCAGCCAAGAAGACCGTATCTGATATTAGAGTATTTCTGCAAATAGCGGCGAGGGCTCTTTACCGATTTAGTTATCTGCAAGTGGGGAAGACCTTTATTTGTTCAAACCTTTTTTCTTTTTTTTTTTAACGTGAATCAAAAGAAACTACATGTGGTAAGTGTCTGCACTTTAATTAATCTGACACGTACTGTTGTGGTAAACTGTGGAGTTAGCGAAGGAGTTCAAAATCTCAACTCTTAATATCTGTGTGAACAATATCTGTGAATTGAGATCGATGTTCAACGTTTCACTGTTGCCCCTCTCATACAACCCCAATTTCAATGAAGTTGGGACGTTGTGTTAAACATAAATAAAAACAGAATACAATGATTTGCGAATCATGTTCGACCTATATTTAATTGAATACACTACAAAGATAAGATATTTAATGTTCAAACTGATAAACTTGATTGCTTTTAGCAAATAATCATGAACTTTGAATTTTATGGCTGCAAAAAAGCTGGGACAGGTGGCAAAAAAGACTGAGAAAGTTGAGGAATGCTCATCAAACACCTGTTTGGAACATCCCACAGGTGAACAGGCTAATTGGGAACAAGTGGGTGCCATGATTGGGTAGAAAAGGAGCTTCCCCGAATTGCTCAGTCATTCACAAGCAAAGATGGGGCGAGGTTCACCTCTTTGTGGACAAGTGCCGAACAGTTTGAGGACAATGTTCCTCAACGTACAATTGCAAGGAATTTAGGGATTTCATCATCTATGCTCCATAATATCATCAAAAGGTTTAGAGAATCTGGAGAAATCACTGCATGTAAGCGGCAAGGCCGAAAACCAACATTGAATGCCCATGACCTTTGATCCCTCAGGCGGCATGCATCAAAAACCAACATCTATGTGTGAAGGATATCACCACATGGGCTCAGGAACACTTCAGAAAACCAATGTCAGTAAATACAGTTCGGCGCGACAAACATAAGTGCAACTTGAAACTCTACTATGCAAAGCAAAAGCCATTTATCAACAACACCCAGAAACGCCGCCGGTTCCTCTGGGCCCGAGCTCATCTAAGATGGACTGACGCAAAGTGGAAAAGTGTTCTGTGGTTCGACGAGTCCGCATTTCAAATTGTTTTTGGAAATTGTGGACGTCGCGTCCTCCGGGCCAAAGAGGAAAAGAACCATCCATTCAAAAGCCAGCATCTGTGATGGTATGGGGCTGTGTTAGTGCCAATGGCATGGGTAACTTACACATCTCTGAAGGCACCATTCATGCTGAAAGGTACATACAGGTTTTGGAGAAACATATGCTGCCATCCAAGCAACGCCCCCTGCTTATTTCAGCAAGACAATGCCAAACCACATTCTGCACGTGTTACAACAGCGTGGCTTCGTAGTAAAAGAGTGCACGTACTAGACTGGCCCTGCCTGCAGTCCAGACCTGTCTCCCATTGAAAATGTGTGGCGCATTATGAAACGTAAAATACGACAACGGAGACCCCGGACTGTTGAACAGCTGAAGCTGTACATCAAGCAAGAATGGGAATGAATTCCACCTACAAAGCTTCAACAATTAGTGTCCTCAGTTCCCAAATGTTTATTGAATGTTCCATCCATCCATTTTCTGAGCCGCTTCTCCTCACTAGGGTCGCGGGCGTGCTGGAGCCTATCCCAGCTGTCATCGGGCAGGAGGCGGGGTACACCCTGAACTGGTTGCCAGCCAATCGCAGGGCACATAGGAACAAACAACCATTCGCACTCACAGTCATGCCTACGGGCAATTTAGAGTCTCCAATTCATGCATGTTTTTGGGATGTGGGAGGAAACCGGAGTGCCCGGAGAAAACCCACGCAGGCACGGGGAGAACATGCAAACTCCACACAGGCGGGGCCGGGGATTGAACCCAGGTCCTCAGAACTGTGAGGCTGACGCTCTAACCAGTCGGCCACCGTGCCGCTTATTGAATGTTGTTAAAAGAAAAGGTGATGTAACACAGTGGTAAACGTGACCCTGTCACAGCTTTTTTGGAACGTGTTGCAGCCATAAAATTCTAAGTTAATTATTATTTGCTAAAAACAATCAAGTTGATCAGTTTGACCAGTAAATATCTTGTCTTTGTTGTGGATTCAATTAAATATAGGTTGAACCTGATTTGCAAATCATTGTATTCTATTTTTATTTATGTTTAACACAATGTCCCTACTTCATTGGAATTGGGGTTGTACAACCGAATATGTCAAATATTAGAAAGCAACTCTTATTAAGATGCAGTTCATTTGTACGTACATTAAGGAGTGGGATCAATATCAAAGAGGGGATCAATATCACAAAACATTGTATTGTCATTTCTCACGGTACAGTATCGATAGAACTGTATCTGATAATAATATTGTCATTGTTTGATGTTTATCAGTCTGACGTCCACATCCATTTACTGTACAATATGTTCAATGGGATATATTTTAGCAAAGCAACTTTTTTTTTGTATTTGGGATGTAATATTGTCTCTGTGGAACCTCAGAAAATAGGTGAAATATGAATCAAAATGGTCCACGCATTACTGATTTCCAGACGTTTTTCTGCCGAGAGGCCTGAAATCAGATCATTGGAATCTCTCCAGCTTATCGACGTCACTAGCGAAGATCTGCGCCTTCCCTTTCCGCTCCCGAGCCTGTGTGCTCGCACAAGTGGGTCTTCTGCACGGAGGCAACCAATCAGAGGAAAGGGGGCGGTCTTAGCCAAATATGGACAAAGCGGATACAAAACTGGGTCAAACAGAAGTAGCTGTCAGCGGGGCCTTTTCTGGACACTTATGACAAAACCAAGGTGTTTTTTTCAAATGAAATTGAAGTCCAGGTTAGCGAGTCACTCTATGGCGGTCTAAACAGCCAAAATATGGGACCTTTAAGGTTTGCACTTATTGACAAGTTGGAATTTTAAATATACATACTGTATTGCCAATGTGAATCGTGTGAAAATGTTTCTGTTTAAAAGGTTAGTTTCCTCACTAACTACTGTACATGATCGCTGCAACTTTTTTTTCCCGCCTATTTTTCACCATGCGCTGTGATGTAATTTGATGTATTATGTAAATATTTAACTATATTTTATTATGTAAACATAAACATATTTGTATTTGCTTTTATTTTGCTGTGTTTCACTTTGCTGTCTGCGGCCAGGTCAACATTACAAATGAGAATCTATTCCCAGTTGCCATGACTGGATAAATAAAGTTTGGATAAAATACATAAATAAATAAAATAATGATTGAATAAAATGTCGGCAATGAGATATGGAGCAACATGTTTGCTTTAAGATCAAGAAGAAATATTGCACAATATCATGATTTATGCTAGATGGTTTTCTTTCGATATTGTGTGAAATATGAATTATCAGGTCATCGGCGTCATTCTAGCGTTGTCATGATATCATGTCAGCTGTTATGCTTCACGCTCTATTTGCACACCGCTTTAACCACAAGAATAAACATATTGTTAAATACATTCCAAATCCAAAATGAACATTATGACTTATTGCATGATACTGCAGTAAAATGTGCAGATACTGTATACACACGCATGCCTGCGCACACACACAGCGACACTCGAAAAATAATAACTCAGCACATATGAGATAAGGGCCTTGCTATCAAGATAACTTCAGTGGATGAAATAGGACGTCGAGCTATGATGGGCCTTGGTGCGGAACCCCCACAATGCACCACGGCCATGGAGCTGTGAGACATTGCCGTGTTTATCGTATACAGACCTCCGCTTAAAACTCTTACTTCCTGTGCCTTTTCAGTAGACGTTAATGTACACAACTCGACTGTGTAAACACCAATCTACACTTCCCAGCAGCTCTCCATCACATAATCAAGGAAAGTTACTGATGAATATTTATCAGTCACTGCTGTCAGTATTCAACGATTCAGCAGGTACTGCAGCTGTATGTAACACATGGAAGCTCAAAGACACATGTACACAAAAGAAGGGTTACGCGCTCAATCAAGGCACAGCGCACATACCATCAACAAACTCATTTATCAGTTGTCAGTCATGCATGAACTCTGCTTTTTCCTGACATTTCGAGTCACTACACCAGACTATCTCACTTGATCAGCATCTGTCAAAGCCTGCATCTCGCACACGCTGCCGTGCAGTGAGCTTGACATTGACGTGTCGCAACTGCATAAAGCTATACTCCTGACGTTTAAGACAAAAAGGAAACTCTTCTCAATGGTGTGCTTTTCATAACCTAGAAAATCCTGCTTGCTTGTGGATTTAGGAATGCAACTGGCAAATCCTACTCCAACCATATTCCACTGTTACCTAAGCAAAAGCAAAGCAAAGCAAATTTACTTATATCACGCATTTCATACACAAGGTAATGTGCTTTACATGGTTAAAAGCATTTAAAAACAAAGAAAAAAAACAGCTTAGAAACATTTAAAAGAAAGAGAAAATAAAAGTACAATTAAAACAGCGTACAGTGCAAGAAATATCATTTAAAAGTGGAAATACTCTAAAAAGTGTACCTAGATGCACATTCATGACAATAATAGACTTTAACCAACAAGGCTAAAATAACAAGATTACTAAATGAACCGGCAATGTCATCTTTTTCATCTTAATTTTAACATGACATCTTTTTATTTATCTGGGCACACATGGCAACTTGCAAAAAAATATGCTGCCCCCTACTGATGTGGAGAGTGAAAAAAATTGATGAGGCGTTTGTTTGGATCTGACGAATATCGCAAAAAGCAAACATTGAGTGCTACTCTATTTTTCATATTCAACATCGAACTACTTAAAAAAAAATGACTACATGCGTGTTCACATGTATGCTACTTTGCAGCAACACAAAATCAAATCCTGGAATTTGATTGAGCCAAAACTGCAAAGCCAATGTAACAAAGAACAAAAGGATTAACAGAATGTTTACAAAAGAACGCGCGGCGCGGCAAATCTCGTCGTGTCACCTTGAAAGTTCAACTTGTGACTTATGAGGAGGCTGCAGAGCAGAATGCCCATTAAAGCCATGACATTTGAATTAATGTCAGTATCACAGTTACAGCCGCGGCACCTCCCATTTGCACACTCACACGACTCGGTTAATGAGTAATAGTGCTGCCAAAAACCTGGACGCTCCACCTTCCGCAAAACACTTGACCCCCGACCACATCCGGGAATTTCCATTCCCTCTCTTTTGTATATTATTAAGAAGCACATTGCAGCTGTTTAAAATGTTCAAAAATACAGTATACGTTGCTTTCTTGTTGCGGGGTGTTATCGGCCATGACACTCTCCCTTGTTGTACATAAATTGTTGAAGTTATGTAGTCATAATTGAAAACAGTCATGCATTTTTGGCAGAAGAAGCTATTGTAATCAGGGGCCTGCAGGGGGAAATTATGTAAAAAAAACCTTGTACATTAATGACAATTACTCTCAGTTGTAATGTTAGGAGAAGAAAGATGTGTATTTACAAGAATAAAATAACCTTTGGAGAAAAAGTCATTTTATGAAGAGAACTTGTTGTAACTTAAACAAGTGAATAGCAAAATCCCACCACAAAGGTGCATTGTGAGACCGAACCGGCGGCTGTTTTCTCGCTCTCCAGAACATTGCCACATTTAGATCTTTGTCAGGAAATATAGTTAAGTATTACTTGAATATACTTCAGGTTGATGATTGAACAAACCAAACAATTGAGAAGAAAAGAAAAGATCCTCAACACTCCTCATCTTAACATAGGTATAGCTTTAAATTTGTCAATGACTTTTTGGTTGTCATACTTTTTTTTTTTAATTTTCACTGAGGAACTAAGATGCCGTTGTCACGATAAGATAGATCGTGTATGCAGAACCAACTAGACAACAACATAATGACACCATCTTTTACAGCATTTTTGCAGCACACTGAGTTTTCCTTATGTGGCATCACCATTGTGCAGTAAAAAGGCACTACTCTTGAATCCTGTTGTAAACATGTTTGTGCTGCACTCACCATAGCCAACATTCCACTAGCTTAGCTGAAGAGAAAAACGGTAATTGTGATCTTTTGAAAACGCAAATTGATCAATTTACTGAAGCTGGTGCTAAGGTCTGGTTTTTATTATATAAAAGTATTGTAATGTTAATTGTTTGAGTGTTTTGTTGTTGTTGTTGCAAACACAACAAAAGTACATTTAGAATGTACGGCAAAGCAGCTGTCAGGGACGAGCACTTTAATCATGTACAAGAGATGGATCCAGTGTGTCAGAGCTGCAAAAGGCAGGAAGCTATGACCCTGCAGTGCGCGCCCATCTTGGTGTACAGTATGCGTGCGTATGTATTTGTGACAAAGGACTAAAAATGAGGGTGTGACAGAGGAGTAAAAAAAAAAAAAAAAAAAAAAAAAAAAAAAAGGAGCACAAGAGAAAGTAGCCTAGCAAGCGTGAAGAAGCTTTTATTAAAAACAAGACAGAATGATGAACATCCAGCCTACTTTTTTCACATGGAGAAAATTGCATTTGGGCATATTGAGCTGGTTGGAAAGATGAAGTATGCACGCTGATGTGCACATCTTCACCTATTAGCAATTGAGAAAAGATCATATTTGCAGAGTATATGCTGAGCATGCACATGCGCACACACACACACACACACACACACGTACTGTACTGTATAAACACAATGACGTCTGTGTATGTATTGGATCAGAATAAAAATGCAAGCGAGTAAGACGGGGGAAAAAGTGAGTGAGGACTAGGGGACAGACATGCCATGTAAAGTGAGGAAAAAGGAATGAAAAAACTTTTTTAAAAAAGCAAGCAAGAGTATAAAATCAGAATCAGAATCATCTTTATTTGCCAAGTATGTCCAAAACACACAAGGAATTTGTCTGAGTCACATGCCACATGACTGTAGTTGGCGTAGCTTGATGTGTTTTCAGAAGAATTTATAGAAAAAAGTAAAACACTGTATTAGACCAGAAATGAACATTATTCCAGCTACATCAACACCTACAGTGATGTTACTTAAAACATTTCCTTGAGGAATTTTCTGGGGCAAAAATTATTATTGCATTTGACCTTGGGGGTTCTACTATATATATATTTTTTTTTCTGAAATCCGAATAAGGTTCTGCAGCTAGAGTTTTGCGTGGACACCCCTGAAAGAAAAACATAATGTTGGGAGTCGGGAGCAATTGGAGTCATCAGATTCCCAGGCAAGAGGACAGCCTATTAAGCGGGGCTGCTAACTCGCTCCAAATGGGTGACGAGTGACAAGCTGAGCGGCGGCCATATTAGTGGAGAAGCGCACGGCTGCACTTTATCACAAACCTCCACTGGAATGCAGTGGCGCTGTCAATTAGCTCATTTTGCCCTGGATGCAATCATGACAGGGATGTAAACAGAAAAGGGATGTGCACTTTGGATTGGCCAATTCTTTCAAAGCGTGCGTTTTGCATGCGTGCGGACACATTCACACAGGTCCCCGCAAAGCGGCTGTGACTCTGATTGGTTCCTTTTGCCCACCCACAATAGGCAATTATGTGCTATTATAGCCCACAGCGGCTCTTGCGGCCCGCATGTCTCGTGCGTGTGTTTCCGTGTAGGTGGGTGTCATCGATTGGCCAAATTGCTGGCTATGTATTACAACGCGCTGAAAGAAGGGGCAGAGATATGTCGATGAGTTGGAGGAGGCCAGCGAGAAGCACAGAGTGAACTGGGGGGAAAAAAGGACATGAAAAGGCTGATTGTATTTGACAGTGGTAGAAAAGACGACCTCACGGGGAGCCGCAGACCTCCAGTGAGTTGCGTGCCGATGACAGATGTCTGGTGGCCCGAGACACGCGAGACGCAGCCAAGCCGAAGCGAAGCTCACCACAGACTGAGGAACTCGGTCAGCGAATGACGAGTGTTCCATCGTGGATGAGCGCGACATGACTGAGCGCTGTGCAGCTGGATTTTTAAACGCCATATCAAAGTGTCGGGAATGCAAGATGGGGGCCAAGAGCGCACAAAGGATCTCGTATAGTACAGAACGACAGCCGTGTTCAAAGCGCCGCATTGTGAATCGCAACAAAAGTCCACAACAGCAAACCACAGCAAGGCTGAAACCCCACAATAACATCTCTTTCAGAAGAGATCCATTTAAAACCAGCAAAACATCATACGTGATCAAACATGTGAACAATTCTTTCAGAACACTGTCTAATTGCAAAAAATGCGATTTCGACGTAAACGTCTGTCTCTAGTTACCATCCTCTTTGCAATGCGTAACACCGCCCCCAATAGGGTAAGAGTGGAATGTTAGAGTACACGACAATATTAAAAGTCACATACTGTACACTACTCATTACACTATTTTTTTTTTTGTGCTTTCCTTATTTTAAATTTGATTAAGTCATCAAGACATCCAAATCCCTCCCGACTTACTGTACATACTTAATACTTCCACATCCACTCTTTATGTTTATGAAGAATGACACTGATCTGTCTCGGCCTGATTTGCTGCTATGCGATGCTTCCATAATCCCCATCCTAATCCATCGCCTGTGTGTGTGTGTGTGTGTGTATGGGTAGTTAAGCTTTCGGAGGGCCTCATTCCCACGACTTCCCCACTCCGTGTACGTAATACCGTAGCTGCCCCTCAACACAATAGCCTGGACAGAGACATTCTGCACTGTGACGTCAATATCTCCATTAACAGTTCAGTCAGTAGAATAAATCCAGTACAAGTTGAAAGGTTTTGAGAGGAGAGAGATGATGAAAACAAAAGAGAAGCTGTTTTGATGTCACACTGTGGGAAAACATTTATTTTTTATCACCTTCAGAATGAATAGCAAGCTAGAAGTTGTCCATTGACTTTTTTTTTTTTAAACCAGATTTACAGTATTTTGTCTCTTATAGGACAGTCAAACGTGACTTTGTTCATTTTAGGGTTGAACTTCTGTGCCTATTTTGGCAGTAATTACCACAGAGGCACATGTCAAAACCTGGCAAGCAATTTCATTCCTCTGTTTGTGAGCAGCGGAAGAATACAAGCTGGATAGAAAATGCCGACCCCGACCACCCCTCCCTGTGGGTGGCCGGCAAGCATTTTTTTTGCCAAAGTCAGCTGGGATAGGATCCAGCACACCCGTGACCCTAATGAGGACAAGTACGACAGGAGATGAATGGATGGATAGAATGTGGACACTGGGAAAAGACGTCACCCTCGCCCACTGACTCCCAATCGCTATACCTTGAGAAAACATCAATTGCACTCTGGGAAATTATTCAATTTTATTTGATCGGTCCCAAAAATAATTGATTATTTACGACAAATAACATATCTTTATTCATCTATCTATATATTGGCCAGAACAATTAAGTGCTTTTCCACTAGATGGCAGAAGGTACAATTGGCCTGTGGACCAGGAGGTTGACCGATTTAAGGTTTTTTGCAGTCGACCATAATGTGATGAAAGTCGAGTTGATTGATATTTGATGTCATTAATATTTTTGTATCTATTACATTGGAGAGGAGCTACTGCACATGCCAAACCTTTAACGAGTCAATAGGTAAACAGGAAGTGTATCATGAAACAACTTTACTCATCATTCACTATATACTTTTTATTCTGCTCATCTAAAAATAAACATAGTGTGTGGTGAATGTTTTTTAATAATAAATGTTTTTTAATCTTTTATTGTCTTCAAGAAAAGTCATATGGTGATCATCGCCAGAGGTGGAACGGCGCCCTAGCGCCCTCTATTGACGAGCCACTGGCTTTTCAATCAATCTTAAACATGCTTGATACTAAATAAGACAAAAGTATTTGGACATTGTACCTGAGGGTCCATTCATCCAGAAGACCATTTGCGAGATCGAATATGACTGCCGTTCGCTCGTACTGTCTGTTCTAGCGCAACCTAGTGGCGTTCGGTGGGCTTGACGTCGGGGCTATCAGGTTCGTTCACACCAAACTCAGCCAAGCATGCATTTATGGACGTTGCTTGGCGCACTGGGGCATACACGTGCTGGAACACGTAAGAATTAGGATGCAATCATTCAGATTGGGGGAGAACTAACGGACCGAGCCCAACCCCTGATTGAATAATTAATTGATTAGAAGACATGCACTTGATGATTAATAGTGAGTGGGACCCTCATCCAACATAATCTCATTACAATTGTTCTGCATGCTAAAACCAACATTTGCGTGTGTGAGCGGGTGCGGGGCCATCCTAATTATGTGGTGTGACTCATGTGAGGGTAATTACAGCATGTGAGACAGTGGGAACAAGGCTACGAGTGACCCAAAAAATCCACGGGCTAATGAAGCGATAAGGCACACACTCTTCCTCTCCTCTCGCCCACATGCTCACCTCACAGGAAGGGACGCGGCAAAGAGAAAGTCAAAAAGACTCCGGGGGGCATAATGTCTCCCTCGGACTTCATTAGAGAGAGCGGAGAGATTCGGGAGGAGCTGCCAAGAGACGGCCTGTCAGGCTCCGACCTCTTCCTCGTGCACGCTAATCTGCCGATTTCTTTGTTCTCTGTCCTATCTGGCCAAGGCTCCGCAGTGCCGAGGTCCCGTTCCAAGCGGCCAGATTAAGCCCGACCAGCCAGTGCTAAAGTGTCTTTTGAAGAATCGTCAAGGTGTAATCCCTGTGCGAAGCCATTTTTTTGCAAGATGCAGGGTGGCTCGAACACACAGCAGGATGCACATCGTGCAAATTGTGCAGCAGACAAAGCGTGTGTAATGAACGTGTGTGTGTGTGTGTGTGTGTGTGTGTGTGTGTGTGTGGTTGCTTGGCTGGGCATATGCTGCAAAGACTCAAGGTTTCTTTCAAATGTGATGTAAAATGAAAGGTTCGCGTCAGGCCGGTTTATCGTCCGCTGCGCAAAAAGTCCTAGCATGTTTTCTTTTTGACCTCAGGGTTTATCTAATTAAAGATTGAAAGCCACACAACTTCTAGTTTTGACATGTGCATAAATAATTTACCTCATCTCCATTCGATACCTCAACATCAACATGATGTTGCAATAAAAGGGTTTGTATGAACAAAGGCAATTAAAGCAAGTCTCTCAAATTAAACTTGATCAGAATAGTACATAATGTTTGTCACTTGTTCAATTTGTTAAGAAAATAAATGAATCTATTGTCATGTTGTCACAATAGCAGTCTTGATTTGTATTTTTAGTTGATGTCATGTATTCATTCAAATGTACAATATTTTAATAACTGTTGCAATTATCAATATTTTTTTAATATAAACAACTAATCAGCATTTTTTTTAATTACAAATATTCAATAAAAAATAACTACTATTGTATGTTTTAAATTATTGAATAATTATACAAATATTACGACCTAAATTCATCACACGTTTGTAAAACATAAACATAGTAAATGTTTTCGAGGCAAATGGTTCTCCGCACAGTGAAAATGATCTACGTATCTTGTATTCATACATACAAGGTTTTTACAAATATCAATCAGTCGAAAGGAATCATTTTTCATTCTATAGTGTTTAATCATGAGTAAAAGTGTACAAAATCAAATGTTTCAGTACAGTGAAGTGCTGCAGTGTATTTGGTTGAGCATTTGATATTTGTGCAGTAACACGTGCAAACGTCATGCACGCAATGAACGGCGAAACGTCGTCGTGGCGGCCACCCAAATCGCAAACGCTGGCCGTGAAAATGTCATATTCTCGAATCGAAATGCATCAATTCAAAGGAGGAGAGTGGTCCGCATCTTTCCCCCTGAATTTCCCCTATTATTAAAAAGAGGACGCAAAATAATAATAATAATAATAAAAAAATGCCCCAAGATAACTTCAGCACTATTCAAATAGTACTGAACTGATTTCAACATGGCCTTCACTTAGCTGAACTGCTGTGTGAACAAAGTGACACTGGTGCGGAGCAATAAGCCAGCGAGGCGCACAGTAACGAGACAAGCGGTGCAGAGCGTAATCTTGAATTAATTGAAATCCTTGTCTAATGACATTACAAAGGATCATTTTCAACGCAGCTTCGAGTTAAACGGCGGACGATTCAGTGCTCTTTCTTTTTCTTGTGAAAGTCTGAGAAAGTTTCACCGCAGCTGCTGTGTTCAGTCATTTTTCTCTGCGCCATTTTCAAATGGAAAATTCTTCATTCTTCATTTTCCAACAAATGTTTCTTTTGACCATCATGACCTCTCTGCTTGCATCAGAGATCAATGAGGGGTTTAACTATGGACTCAGGTTTGATCAAATTTGGCCTCCGTTGAGTGCTAAAAATGTAAAGAGCCACAAGGGGGCACAAGACACAATAAATTATTATAATTTTTTTTTCGACAGACACTGTTTGCCAATCTAAACGGTCAAAATGTCATGTATTCATTCAGAGACTTTGTTATTACCGGCAATAAGTGCAGTCACTACCGCTGGCAAAGACGGTGCCCTAACGCGACGTTAAATCTCTCATCTTGAATGTGTTATGTGTGACAATGACACCTCCGCCGATGTGGCAACGGAAGCGATACCGAACGCGAGCCGCTCATGGTGTCACTTGTCGCTCTGCGAGGCGCGCGTGCACGTTATTCACAACCTACGCTGCGTCGCTCCACTGCAGACACAACATTAGTGTACGTGCGCGCGTGTGAGACATTTCCTATCCCGAATCCCGATCACATTCCACACAAAACAACACACAAGCACAATTGCACGGAGTCACACACACACACACACTGGCTGGTGGCACCCGGCACCTCATTTCCAATTCCGCCCCCTCTCCTCACCCCGTGCATCCCTCATATTCCACTCAGGCCTCCTCACGGCGCTAATATGCACTGTTCCTATGGCAACCCCTCACACTGATCTGGCATTCGTTGACAACACGGTAGAGGCTCTCTACCTGGCAGCGTGCAGCGGCCACCAACGTGCACGCGTTTGCGGTGTATTACCTTTAGTCATGGTTCATCATGCTTCGAAGAGGGAGCTGAAACACAGTCGGAGAGAAGAGTATAAACTTGACGGATCAACAAAACCTCTCATTGTCGAACCCACACATTCTCCTCTCGCCGACGAAGACTCATTTGCTCGATGAAGGCAAATGAAGTGAGGCTTGCAGATGCCCCGGATGCCAAATTGGGCTAATCGATTCCCCGAACTTTTTTCAGTCAACACCCAAATTAGAAATGTGTGAAACCATCATGTATCAACTACAACGACAATCAGCTCTTTAAATCTTGGAGTTACTGGAAACCCATTTTGATTTGTTTTAAACCCCTTTAAATTGA
Source organism: Phyllopteryx taeniolatus (assembly GCF_024500385.1). NCBI lineage: Eukaryota > Metazoa > Chordata > Actinopteri > Syngnathiformes > Syngnathidae > Phyllopteryx > Phyllopteryx taeniolatus. The sequence continues at coordinate 29,083,096 of NC_084505.1, read as the reverse complement.
TAGTTTGTCTAATGAAAATGTTTAATAAATATGTTTTAAAGGTAAAAAAAAATAATACAGTGTCAATAGGAGAAATAGTTTGCATTGTTTCTTAATTAACATTGATGATCATTTGAGCTCCATGATTTGGAAAGTCTGCAAAAGAGACTGCACTGCCACCTGTAGACAAGATTGAATACTACACCAACGGTAATCAACTTTCAGGTTCATAGATTTAAAAAAACAAAACAAAAAAAACAAACATCTATGAACCTGCAGTTTGATTCCAAAGCTTTCCTGCTGCCAACATGTGACTTCATCCCATGTTCAGTGTTGGAACTAACTCCCAATGAAGTCCTCTTTCAAAGAATGTGATCATGAAATCTGTTTTTTTTGTAAGTTGTTAGCCTCAGACTAAAGAGGAAGAAAATGGCACTAGAGAGTCGTGCACACACACACACAGACACACACACACACACGCACACACAGTCTCTGCTGCATCTTTAAACAGGCCAGAGAGGTTGAGCACATGCGTTATATTTAGAACGGTGATGCCATGCAAAAGTCAACATGAGAGGAAAAGATCAGCGATGCGTTGAGTGCTCTATTGTCAATAATGTATAAGAGGTGGCCTTTTAAAAAGAGACTGCTCTGTCTTGTCTGCTTCTTTTGCAAGTCTGCCCAGTCCGTAGGGGATGCAGGCGTCTTAAGCGGGGTGCAGAGCATCCCACCAATCGGAGCTTTTTTCCCCCTCCATTCCGATCAAAGTCACAAAAGGCCCAATCGTTGGATGTCTCAGGAAGATTTTTCTGAACGATTATCCTGCGGTGCGGGGGCGTGTTCAGTGTGGTTCCCCCTCCTCGATTTGGAAAACAGTCAGGACCGACATCCGTAAATGTTAAACCTGTTCCAAATGACGGACACAAAAAGCGAAGTAACTGCGTATAAAATATCCTCCAAGCCACCATCACAATAAAAACTAACTCCATAATCCCTCATCATTATACATGGATGTTTATACAGTGGACTCATCAGTCAAATGAAAAAAACTTTTCAAACTCGGGAGGACCTTAAATTGTCATTGCTGTGGCATAATTCCAACGCAGCGGCTCAACGTGGGCTGGCAGACCTTCCGATAGTCAATAAATAATGAAATCAGAAGAACATATTGTTTTAACATGCGTGTATGTTCCAATATCATCACAAACAAATCATTTCCTTTACCATCCGTGTGGCGGTGTGTTGCTTTTTCTGTTGGTGCAATGCATCACGGGATATATGGCCTTTGTAGTAATCATCGGTCGTTCGCTACTTTTCCAGATGCATCGTGGGATATATCGAGATAACCTCCATTGAGTACACATTGAAACGGCACTACAAAATCTGGAAGGAACGCACAATATTGGGGGCGGGGCTCGCCAAGCCTTTTGAAACTGAGAGCTACTTCTTAGCTACCAATTCATGCAAAGGGAACTGGAAATAATAAGTTCCTGAAATAATACAGAATTATATGTCATTATATTCATCTGTGTGAAGACACTGATCAAATGAATGATGTTTTACAATAATTATCAATAATTTAACAAGGTAGGATGATGATAAATAGCAATATGTAGCATTTGATTTCTTTTAATCTCCTCCAGTGTGAATCTTTCGAGGGTGCGTGTGAAAACGTTTGCGTTTGGAGGTCACGGAAGCGGTGAGCTCTTACCCGCCTCAGTGCGCCGGTCCCCAGTGCTGCTTCATCTTTGAGGATTGAAAGAGTCAGAAATCTCCGCAGAATTCTCCTGCAACGCAGAGGCAGAGCGGGAAGGGGTGGGAAAGGGATGAGGAGATTAGGAAAGAGAGCCTTCGCCTTTCAAAATGCAACGCTCTTAAAATCAACTCGGGCTTTGGGCGAAGTTCCCTCTAGTGCGTGTGCGTGTGCGCGTGCGGCGCGTTAGCGCCACGGCGTTCGGATTGTAGTAGGTCGGCGTGCATCCTGAGTTAAACTGCCACAGCTGAGTTCTAAAAGCACGCGGGTCAAACGGGCAGGGCCGGTTCAGCTCCCATACCGGGGGCCTTTCAAGGCTTTGAAAAGGCGCGGCATCTACTTGCCAGCCGAGTGGGTTGCGGGCAGCAAGGTTCTGCCAGAACAAAGGCCTTGCATTAGGACACGCGTGTGAATACTGACGGGGGCGCCGTGTGCACTTGCGCATTCAAAATGTCAACTCTCGCGTGGTTTGCAATTAAAATCAACCCCGCTGGCGGCATCCGTGCAGGGTATTAAAACACACAAAGTCGCGAGAAGAAGATATCTCGAATACATTGAGGAACAAATGTTGGTTTTCCTTGACAAACACATTGATTTCACAAGTATTTTCAACTTCAATTGCAACCATGACATGATAAAGTTTCATTTACAAGTGGGGCAAGGTGCCATGACACATGTCTACCGCTAGTCTGTGCTGTTACACCATTCCTGCATTTCTGCCTGTGACCGCTTTACCAAATAAGGGCAGATGATGATGGCAGCATAGATTAGCCCGAGCCACCGCCTGCTGTAAAGATCACGAGTGACTGCTTTGCAAATTCGAGCTAAGACACTTGCCAGCAGCGCGGAGCATTTCTGACCTATGAACAACCTTTGCTTTTTCAGGTCACAATGTCTAAATGATGATGTACGGCACACATTTGTGTGATATGTGCAAGGAATGAGGAAATTGCCTGTGCAGTAAATAAATTGTTTGTTTTTTTTTAAATGATGGAGACAATTTTTTCTCTTTGTTTTAGTTTTTTTCTTCCCCTGTGGGCTTTCCAGAGTCCCCAACTGTAAAAGCACCTTGCTTATCAGACCTGTGCTGGGCCAACAGAAGTCATTAAGGCCTTGTTAGGAAAAGGAGAAACGAGACCATTAGGGAAGTTTGCATCGAAGCGAAGTTGACACAACCTGTGCAATAAGTTGTGTTCTTGTAGTTTCCATTTTCTCTCACGGCGGACGGCTAAAAACAGTTGAAAGCAATAATATGTCATTAAAGCTCTTTCTCATCCTGCTCAATCCCCATCAAAAGAACCCGTGACTCCTTTGAATTGCTGGATTTACCTGTGATATGAAGTGAAATACTTTCAAGCAGCAATATGTAGTGAATTGACCTGAAAATAGCTGCTTGAAAATAATCTCGGACTTGGTACAGGACTTTGGAATAACGAGAACAGCATCTTGGTGACGTCGGATCACCGACTTCGGAAAAATCGTGCGTGCGAAATAATGATTTCTCATGACTGCTTTAATTAAGGTTTTTGAAACTTTGATTCCCCAGAGGGAATTCCACAGGAAATCCCTGATGAAAACTTTCACTGAAGCAACAAAGTGACAAAAACCCCCCAAAAACAAAAACAAAAGTTAACTCTATGAACCAAACGATTTCTGCAAAGCAATGTCCCAGAAAAACAGTTTTGATATGTAACCTCAAGCAGGCCAAATCAGCGGAGCTTCAGTCACTCAGCATGTGTGAAACATTCTTCTGTCAAGTGGCCTCAACATCAAGGAAAGCGAATAAGCAGGGCAGCAGATGTGCTGTCTTTTCAAGCAACCCTAAGTGACTTTGGATTTCTTTTTGACAGCGCCATTCTAACAGGAAGTGACCTCCAAATAGCAGGCCCGGCCAGCAACGGCCAAAAACGGGGCCGCTGTGCGGGAGATGCTGACAAGAGACACGTTGTCGTTAGAGTCTTAAAGCAGTGTTTTAAAATCGATATGGGCCGATATCAGCCGTCCCCCGGGACCCACGCCGCCTCTGCGTGCGCCAAAGGTGCCAGGCCACATGAGCTCATGTCACTTTTGAGTACACCATCCTAAATCATACCAGCTGTGGAGGCACGGTGGTCGACTGGTTAGAGCGTTTGCCTCACAGTTCTGAGGACTGGGGTTCAATCCCCGGCCCCACCTGTGTGGTGTTTGTACGTTGTCCCTGTCCGTGCCTGCGTGGGTTTTCTCCGGGCACTCCGGTTTCCTCCCACATCCCAAAAAAAACATGAATGCTAGGTTAATTGAAGTCTCTAAATTGCCCATAGGTGCGAATGTGACTGTGAATGGTTGTTTGTCTATCTGTGCCCTCAGTAACAAAGTACAAATATTTCATTACCTTACTTAAGCAGAAATTTGGGGTATATATACTTTACTGGGGTGTTTCTATTTTAGCCGACTTTTTAGTTATACACCTTACATTTTCATGTAAACATCTGTACTTTCTATTGACTTTAAAAAGAGCCTCTTCTATTTCATTTGGGATTGTGTTCATTCCACCTTGTCATTGTTCAAAAACATACACAAAAGAACCAAAACAAAACAAAAAAATGTATAAATTACACCAGGATAGAGTGGATTTTGATTGTGGTCGGATGAGAAATGTAAACATTTACCATTCTGACACTATTGTTTTGTATCACACCTGCACGTGATGACGCAACTCAAGTACCAAATGAAAGACACATGGTCCCACTAGGACATAGCGAGAAGACGTTTCACCTCGGCCTGAACCAAAAGTCCCAACAGCGTGCCGACAGCCGGAAAGGCCGGCCAACGCTTGTCCATTCCTGCCCGTACCTGGAAGAATCGTTCTCAAATTGTTGGATGCCAAAACAACTGCTTTCGAAATCCCTGCAAACTCTGCCGAGTCCCACCAGCTCGTTCGTGGCTTTCAAAAACTCGCTGTCTCATTTGAAAAAGCATTTTGAGGTCAACTGAAAGTTGGTTATCATCAAGGGGTGGAGAAGAAGAAGAAGAAGAAGAAGAAGAAGAAGAAGAAGAAGAAGAAGAAGAAGAAGAAGAAGAAGAAGAAGAAGGTGTGAGTCTTGAGTTTATATTACTGCTGTACGCAATACTTCTAAATTCTCGTTGATTTGGAACAAAACTGCTTTTCTTCCAAAAATAGGAGAACATTTCCAAGTGACCCCCAAACTTTTCAACAGTGGTTTATATACTGTATATTCATTTTTTAAATATTTATATTATATAATTATAAAATGAGACACAAAATATGTTTCCCCTCCAAAAAAAAAATATATATATACATTTCATCTTTGGGAGAATCAATGGATTTTTATATTTCTAAAGCTACAGGTTAGGCACCTGCACTGAACACAGTGAACGAAAAGACTGGCATCTCATTCAGTTCTTTTGATATTCAGCTACTTTTTGCACATTTGGCATTGGTAAGATAAGTGACATCACAGATTGTGCTTGTAAACCGTGTAATACACAGGCCATGTAAAATAATGGCAACATAATGAAACTACTTGCATAAGGGGCTCAAACATCCTTTGTGTGAAAATATGTCATGTCTTTGTGTAATCATCGCAATGAAATGCCGACGACTGAGCAGACGTGTGCTCGGGCTGGCCCCGGAGTCTTGGATATACGGTGACAATTGTGAATCATCATTTGTTATGGCAACAAATTACTCAGCCGCGTCCTACTTTTTAAGACGTATTTGACACTCCAGAGCTCCGGGCGGAAGAAAAAAAAGAGTGAGCTCGCGGGAGACATTAAAGAAAGTGTCGACAATCCAGACGCGATGCAAGAATAATGAACAAGTGTAATGGAACGGCGGTGAGGACGGCAGATGAAGAGTGGAAATGAGGAGGTGCAAATGAAGTATAAGGGGCCAGAGCTGTGCCTTGTTAACAGTTGCAATACAGAACACTGACTTATCTTGTACAGTTTGGATCAAATTTTCCCAGCGGCACTGTTCTCTCGCTGTGAGGCAATTCTGACGGTCAATCTTGCAAAGTTTTAGTTCGATAAAAAAAAAAACTGACATTTCTCGCTTCCGCGGCAGGTGAGGTTTCATTTCATCAAAGTGAAATGAAAAGATGTGGCAAAAATGTCACGCAGGTGTTATTGTGTGAGATCGGCACGACCCAACACCTTTTTATTGAATTACATTTTTGGGGGGACTTTAGATGCGGTTACAAATGTTAGACTGATATTGGAATCCCACCACTGCAGGAATAAGAAGCAGAATTAGAAGAATGACTGCAAAGGCTTTCCTAATGAAGCCTGCGCCAAAGTGACCCATTTCCGATCCCTCCTCTCTCTTCCTCCTCTGCCATCACTGATGCAGCTGCCCTAAATTCTTCACCAGTTGAGAATATACAGTACATTTAATTAAAGCAGGCAAAAAATGACTGCTCAAGATTGTTATATTCAATTTCTCCGACGTATTAATCCTTGGGCTTACTTGGACTCGAGTGGGGTCAGTCCGCACTGGTGGCAGGAAATGTCACCGTGGAAATTACAAAACAAATGAACTTTCATTTCAACGGCCGAAAAATAAGATTGAGTTGACGGCGTAACCGTCTATGTCCTTCTACTTTTCATACTCAAATCATTTCATGGTGCAAATGCTGAGGGATAATTACATTTCCCTTTTCTCATTTACCGCAACTGCAGAGCGATTATGTCAGTCTACTTGCAAGGTGCCAAAAGCGATCCTGTCTCCTCATACCTGACACACTGGGAACACGTTTACAGCATGCGCTAAGACACCCAATCTGCGAGACTGTTTCATTGCTTTGGTAGGTGCTGCTGTTTTGGTTAGCTACAGACAAAGTGACTGGCAGTTGTATCTTGAGTAGACAAAAAAAAAAAAAGTAAACATAAGCTTTGTAATGCTGTGGAATTATGACTGCTCATGACTGTCTGTGGTTGTCCTTGGCAACAAACACTGCCACTGTTAGAGCAGCGTTACGTCACTAAATGCAATTTTAATAATATGTGGATTCAAAGTTCAAATTCACAAAGCAGGTGCAAGCATCTGAAAGCTCATATGGGCAATTTTCACACTTGTTGTCACAGTATATAACAGATCAGGGATGACTATAATATGAATGTAATATTCTGATTCCAATTAGAATGAGGTGTCAAGCTGGGATTTGCTGTTGTACGTACAACCCCAATTCCAATGAAGTTGGGACATTGTCATCCATCCATCCATCCATCCATTTTCTACCGCTTATCCGAGGTTGGGTCGCGGGAGCAGTAGCTTTAGCAGGGACGCCCAGACTTCCTTCTCCCCAGCCACTTCATCCAGCTCTTCCGGGGGGATCCCGAGGCGTTCCCGTGCCAGCCGAAGGACGTAGTCTCTCCAGCATGTCCCCGGGGTTTCCTCTCGGTGGGACGTGCCCGGAGGCGTCCGGGAGGCATCCGAATCAGATGCCCCAGCCACCTCATCTGGCTCCTCTCGATTGGGAAGGAGCAGCGCCTCTACTCTGAGATCCTCCCGGATGACCGAGCTTCTCACCCGTTCTCTAAGGGAGATCCCGGACACCATGCGGTGGAACCTCATTTGGGCCGCTTGAATCCGGGATCTCGTTTTCGGGCACGACCCACAGCTCGTGACCATAGGTGAGGGTAGGAACGTAGATCGACCAGTAAATCGAGAGCTTCGCCTTTCGGCTTAGCTCCTTCTTTACCACAACGGACCGATACAAAGTCCGCATCACTGCAGACGCTGCACCGATCCGCCTGTTGATCTCTCGTTCCATTCTTCCCTCACTCGTGAACAAGACCCATAGATACTTGAACTACTCCACTCGGGGCAGGATCTCATCCCCGACCCGGAGAGGGCACGCCACCCTTTTTCGACTGAGGACCACGGTCTCAGATTTGGAGGTGCCGATTCTCATCCCAGCCGCTTCACACTTGGCTGCGAACCGCTCCAGTGAGAGTTGGAGGTTACGGCTTGATGAAGCCAACAGAACCACATCATCTGCAAAAAGCGCCGGGAACGAGTCCGACTTACTGCCGGATATGCAGCCCAAACTCTGACTCCGGTCATACAGGGACCGAACAGCCCTATCAGGGGGTTCGGTACCCCATACTCCCGAAGCACCCTCCACAGGACTCCCGAGGGACACGGTTACACGCCTTCTCTAACTCCACAAAACACATGTAGACTGGTTAGGCGAACTCCCATGCACCCTCGAGGACCCTGCCGAGGGTGTAGAACTGGTCCACTGTTCCATGGCCAGGACGAAAATCACACTGCTCCTCCTGAATCTGAGATTCGACTTCCCGACCCTCCTCTCCAGCACCCCTGAATAGACCTTACCAGGGAGGCTGAGCAGTGTGAACCCCCTGTTTGAAGTTGGGACGTTGTGTTAAACAGAAATAAAAACAGAATACAATGATTTGCAAATCATGTTCAACCTATATTTAATTGAATACACTTCAAAGACAAGATATTTAATGTTCAAACTTTTAAAGTTGATTGTTTTTAGCAATTAATCATTAACTTAGAATTTTATGGCTGCAACTCGTTCCAAAAAAGCTGGGACAGGGTCATGTTTACCACTGTGTTACATCACCTTTTCTTTTAACAACATTCAATAAACGTTGGACACTAATTGTTGAAGCTTTGTAGGTGGAATTCTTTCCCATTCTTGCTCGATGTACAGCTTCAGCTGTTCAACAGTCCGGGGTCTCCGCTGTCGTATTTTACGCTTCATAATGCGCCACACATTTTCAATGTGAGACAGGTCTGGACTGCAGGCAGGCCAGTCTAGTACGTGCACTCTTTTACTACGAAGCCACGCTGTTGTAACACGTGGAGAATGTGGTTTGGCATTGTCTTGCTGAAATAAGCAGGGGCGTCCATGAAAAAGACGTTGCTTGGACGGCAGCATATGTTTCTCCAAAACCTGTATGTACCTTTCAGCATTAATGGTGCCTTCACAGATGTGTAGGTTACCCATGTCGTTGGCACTAACACAACCCCATACCATCACAGATGCCGGCTTTTGAACTTTGCGTCCATAACAGTCTGGATGGTTCTTTTCCTCTGGCCTGTAGGACACGATGTCCACAATTTCCAAAAACAATTTCCAAAAACAATTTGAAATGTATTCTGTTTTTATTTATGTTTAACACAACGTCCCAACTTCATTGGAATTGGGGTTGTAGATGAGACGTCTATCATCTTGTTTTGGTCTGGTTTGGGAATTTTTGGACTGTAGTGGACAGACTTGAGTACAACATTAGCGGTGTTTGCTATCACCAGGGCTAATGTTGTCGCCTTATTTGATTTTTTTTATGTGTGTGTGGATGCAACACAAAAAGATGCTCCAAGTAAATCTGGAGACTTTGAAGTGGTTTAAAAAGCACCTTTGATCACTGCTGATGAATAATGCAACCGATCACTTTTGATGTGGAGTAATTACCACCTAGAAGAAGGTTACGTATATTTTTACAACCGTCTGCTGGGCTATTTGCAAAAAAAAAAAAAAATTACCAGAGTGACGGAATTTGGCGGAAAGGTATATTTAGATTACAACATAGAATGGTGGATCTGTTAAGTCAGAAAAGGCAAACGTCACACTTTCCACAAATTGCCACTGCAACCTCTTAACCACAACATCTTTGAGTGAACTTTGAACTGTGGATTGTGTGTGTGTGTGTGTGTGTGGATACACGCTCTAGAGGATAGGTGTCTAACTCAAGGCCCGGGGGCTGCATTTGGCCCCACACATCATTTTTATGTGGCCCGTGAAAGCAACTCATTTTTTTTCCACTTCCATGATTCTTGTTGAAATATGTACCAACATTTCTTATTTTCATATGTAATAAATAATAATGATGAGATATTGCATTTACAGTAACTTGAACACAAGTTGAACAAACAATTGTCCTGACCTTCTGATTATAAAATTAGTTATCTATCAATTTGTTGTCTATATGTAATACTACGATGAGGCGATGAAACATTTTTTTGGGGGGTTTCACAGCCATAACGGTACCAACAATGTGGCCCGCGACCAAAAAATGAGTTTGACACCCCTGCGTGAGTCTCGAGCACTTGCTGTCGTTCCATCCATCCATCCATCCATTTTCTGAGCCACTTCTCCTCACAAGGGTCGCGGGAGTGTTGGAGCCAATCCCAGCTATCATCGGGCAGGAGGCGGGGTACACCTTAAACTGGTTGCCAGCCAATCGCAGGGCACATACAAACAAACAACCATGCGCACTCACATTCACACCGATGGGCAATTTAGAGTTGTCAATTAACCTACCGTCCCATAAAAACAAATTCCATCCTTCAAACACTCTACGTCTTCATGAATCCATTCATTCTTACCCCAAACATTTACCTCGAACTACTTCTCCTCATTTCTCACCTTTCCTCCTATCTCATCCTGTTTTCTTCCCTCCCCACCGACAGGACCGTATTTTTCCCCTTGCTTTAAAAGCGCCCCTCACTTAGATCTCTGGCTTCCTCTCCACTCCAAGCCTACCTTAAATTGACCTCACTTCCTTCTCCTCTCCTTTTTCTCCGTTCTTCTCTAAACTTTCATCCCACGCCTCGCCACGTGATCTATTAATCTCTCTGTGTCTCTCCCTCAGTCTTCCTTATCCTCTCTGCTCTTTTCCTTTTTCGCCAACTCCTTCTCCTCACCCCATTTTTCTCAACCTTCCCAGTTTCGGCACCTGCTGCCGAAGACGTCTCGACCAGCGATGGAGTGAGTGAAGAGGAGACGAAAAGACAGATGGGATAAAAGTGGAAAGACGGCAAAGACATTGCGAAAGGTTCATGATCGGACGTTTCTTAAGAATGAAGACATTCCTTTGTGTTGTCGTGTGTGTGTGTGTGTGTTTGGCTTCTCCAAGGCAACAAAACAGCAATCATCCACTGAATCACACCCACTTTACACCTCTGTCCGCTCAGTTGTCATTTCGTCTCAAATTGCATCCCACTTTTTGAGACCTGCCCACTTCGCACATGCTATCAAAGTGTAAGAAATGCGATCCGACGGGAATTCTGACATTTTTTTTCCCAGCCACAATAGGGGCCCGGATTGAATTTAGGCAAAACGACGACAAGCGAGAGGCTCCAGCCAAGTGACGAGGGAAACGAGGACAAACAGATGCTAGATTACATCTTCATACGTCTCACACACACACACACACACACACACACACACACGGAGCAGCATCTTTGATCGACTTGCCTGCTTCCCATTGAGTGTGTGTGTGTGTGCAGGATGTGGTAATTAACCTTTCTCCTGCTGAGTCGAGCTATTAAAACTACGACTGTAGAGGGCTTTTGTCACGATCATAAACCATAACACAAGTTGGGTTGTTAAGAGCTGTTGAACACATTCTGTGACATTGTCTAGCGCATCACGCAGAGGGCATTGTTCCACATCCAGATGTGATTTTCTGTATAACTAAATATAGCCTTTAGCTTAAATCAACATGGACGTGTGAAACTGCTCAGTAATACACTTAAAACAACATCATGTACTAAAAGTGACAAAAGTATAAATACAGGAATCTTTCTTCTTGGATTTTTTGGGGTAGGAAATCCTATTAAAAGTTAATTACTTTATTTATTAGGTTTGGACTTTAATGTTATTATTTTTACTCAAAATAAAAAAAAGCTTTGCATTGGAACCTGTAAAGCTTAAGGCCCATGAGGTCACACGAATCAGAAACTGACTTCGCCCAACTTGGAAACTCAGTTCAGGGAGCCTTTTTTTTTTTTCTGAGGACCATCAAGAGGGAACATGAACACCAGTAGAGAAGCATAAAATGATGTGATAAGAGTGCCTCACTCTAATTTATTACAATAATGAAGAGAGCTACACAACAGTTGGGGGCTCATTATTATCCTGATTTATGTCTTGTCTACCTCAACTCACCAACATGAATGCAACACATATGAAAAAGTCACAAATTGGGGCCAATGTGACAGATGGGCCAACGCAAGTGAGACACGCGCCTTTGTGCCCTCAAGTGCATTTAGTGGACGAACACTAGCCAAAGCTTAGCCACTAATGAGGTTCTATTGGTAACTCCAACTGAGCCCACTCCAAATAGTGGTGATTAGACACACAGGGAGGGAGGCTGAGCTGTAACACACACACACACACACACACACACACGCACGCACACTTATGCCCACATTTAAAAACAACCTTGAGCACCAAAGCAAATAAAACACCAAGGGGCACACTACCATGGTATTGTTTGGCAGTTTCATTTTGTTAGACATTTAAGGAGGGCACGGTGGAGGACTGGGGTTCAAATCCCGGCCCCGCCTGTGTGGAGTTTGCATGTTCTCCCCTTGCCCGAGTGGCTTTTCTCCGGGTGCTCCTTTTTCCTCCCACATCCCAAAAACATGCGTGGTAGGTTGGTTGGAGACTCTAAATTGCCCGTAGGTGCGAATGGTTGTTAGTTTCTATCTGCCCTGCGATTGGTTGGCGACCAGTTCAGGCTGTACCCCGCCTCTCGCCTGAAGATAGCTGGGATAGGCTCCGGCATGCCCGCGACCCGTGTGAGGCTAAGCGATAAAATGGATGGATTTAAGGAAAATGGATGGATTTATGGAGGGTTTTGTACAAATATTCTTAGGTCACAATGTCAAAGTTTTAACAAACCATTTGAGCTAAATATTATTTTATAGCTTCTTTTTTTTTGCCCCTCTTCCCGCACACATACACACACACAAAACACAACAATCTTACGTTACGACCTTTTGATTGACTATCCTATTTCCGCAAATACGTAGCAGTGATTGAACTGCAGATGGGCGGTGGAGGGGTAGAGAGGGGTGGGGGTCTATTAGGGTGGAGACCTTTATTTGTACAAACCATGTTGCTGAAGAGTAATACCATTTCTAGTATACAATGGACCCGCGCATACTCACTCGGATACACGTATGAGAGGTTTTATTTTCTTTTCAATTTCTTTTTTTCCATTTAAAAAATATTTTTGTCTTTTAGTTTTATTCTTTTTTTTTTGAGTGCCGCCCTAAAATAAATAAATAAATAAAATTCCCCCTCCTTGAGCCTTCACCTTATCGTGGAGGAGGGGTTTTTGTGTCCCAATGATCCTAGGAGCTAAGTTGTCTGGGGCTTCATGCCCCTGGTAGGGTCACCCATGGCAAACAGGTCCTAGGTGAGGGACCAGACAAAGCACGGCTCCAAAAAGCCCTATGATGAATAAAATAAATGGATGTAGGTTTCCCTTGCCCGGAAGCGACTCACCGAGGCCCCCCTCTGGAGCCAAGCCTGGAGGAAGGGCTGGTTGGCGGGCCCGTGACCACCATGGCCCGTGACCACCATGGTCCCCCTTCCCATGGGCTCAGCACATGTGGGAGGGGCCATAGGGGTCAGGTGCATTGTGAGCTGGGCGGTGGCCGAAGGCGGGGACCTTGGCGATTCGATCCCCGGCTACAGAAGCTGGCTCTTGGGACGTGGAATGTCACCTCTCTGGCAGGGAAGGAGCCCGAGCTGGTGTGTGAGGTTGAGAAGTTCTGAGTAGATATAGTCAGGTTCGCCTTCACACACGGCTTGGGTTCTGGTACCAGTCCTCTTGAGAGGGGTTGGACTCTCTTCCACTCTTGCGTTGCCCATGGTGAGAGGCGCCCAGCAGGTGTGGGTATATTTATTGCCCCCCGTCTCTGCGCCTGCATATTGGGGTTCACCCCGCTGGATGAGAGGGTAGCCACCCTCCGCCTTCGGTTGGGGGGGACGGGTCCCGACTGTTGTTTGTGCCTATGCACCAAACAGTAGTTCAGAGTACCCACCCTTTTTGGAGTCCTTCGTTCTGCTGGGGGACTTCAATCCTCAGGTGGGCAATGACAGTGAGACCTGGAAGGGCGTGATTGGGAGGAATGGTCCCCCCCGATGAGAACCCGAGTGGTGTTCTGTTATTGGACTTCTGTGCTCACCACAGATTGTGCACTTAGCACTAGGTCGCAGTTCGATGATTGACATTGTGGCCGTGTCATCAGACTTGCGGCCGCATGTCTTGGACACTCGGGTGAAGAGAAGGGCGGAGGCGTCAACTGATCACCACCTGGTGGTGAGTTGGCTCCGATGGTGGGGGAAGATGCCGGTCCAAACGTATTGTGAGCGTCTGCTGGGAACACCGGCCTTACTTCAGCCATATTTCGGGGGTAGTGGGGGACATTGAGTCTGAGTGGACCATGTTCCGCGCCTCCATTGCTGAGGCGGCCGACCAGAGCTGTGGCCTTAAGGTAGTCGGTGCCTGTCGTGGCGGCAATCCCCGAACCCGTTGGTGGACACCAACAGTGAGGGATGACGTCAAGCTGAAGAAGGAGTCCTAGCGGGCCTTTTTGGCCTGTGGCACTCCTGAGGCAGCCGATGTGTACCGGCCAGGCAAGCGGCATGCAGCTTTGGTGGTCGCTGAAGCAAAGTTTGGTGAGGCCATGGAGAAAGACTTCCGGACGGCTTCGAGGAAATTTTCAACCACCATCCGGCGTCTCAGGAGGGGGAAGCGGTGCAGAATCAACACCGTGTATAGAGAGGATGGGGCACTACTGACCTCGACTCGGGATGTTGTGAGTCGGTGGAGAGAATACTTGGAAGACCTCCTCAATTCCACTGACATGGTGGACAGTGGACCCCACTGTCATAAAAACTAATCAGTATGGACACACACAACATTGTGAAATGATCAAATATCGGAGTCCTCTGGAAAACAAATCATAGTTAAACGCCATCTTGATATAGCGTGAGCTCATCTTCAATATTGCATAGGGAACCCGCTTACACCTGTTCTCTTTAATTCTTCTGAGACTGTTTGCATCAGGCATAGCCAACGTGGTGCCAACAAGCCCCTGGTCGCCCGCAGGGAGCCAATGAGTCACCTGCTGTGGACTTCCGCGTGCACAAGCTAACACATGCGACCAGTGTGGATGTGCAGTTTAATTAACGCAATTGTTTGTTCTACAAATTACTGAGAATACCTGTCAACTTGCACAATAGAAATAAACAGAAGGTTATCAGGAAATTTAAACTAATATATTAATTAATGAATTAATGATATTCGCGGTTCGGCCTTCACAGACCTTTTTCGGAACCTGTCCTCCGATACTCCCTGAAAAACTGGCCTATTTTCCCATTTGGGCTCAAAACAATAAAAGTCTTACTTTGGCTCCATTTTGTGGAATCTTGGTGTTGTCATGTTTAATTCATTGAGGTAGAGGAAAATGGAGGTTTCTGTTTGAGGGAGGTGTTTATTCACCTTAAGTGAATGATGCACGCGGCAACTAATTGTTCATGGTGTCACTTAATGGGGCGATGGCAATTTGAGTTGACACAGTATATACTGTACCGTACCATGCAAAAGTCTTTGGACATAGTTATTTAACATAAACAACAAGAATATCACTGAGCACAGATCTCCGCCACGGCCGTAAAAGTGAAAAAAATCTCCTTAGAGCTTCGTTTTGTTCCTGGTACATTACATATATTTTTTTTTCTCAACTTCAAGTATTCGAGTCGACTGTTACAACACATCATCACTGCCTGAGAGTAATAAGTTGCAGATATACTCGAGCTTCAAGCCCTGATCCGCAAATAAACAATAACAGCGGACATGCTGGGTAAAAGTTGGAGGCGGTTATGACTAACACTTTGTGACAGTCTGTTAGGAAGCGCGCTGGATGAGGATTTGTTGTACAGTATGTTATCATTATTGTTTGTGTATGAACCGTACAATGCAATAACACAGCGCCTCTGTTTAAGCTCGTATTCTCAAAGTGACAGTTGAACTGGTGGAAGATTCTTCAATTATGTCTTCGGAAAGCATCTGCTATACTCACCTAGGCCCTGATTTACTAAGAAACCAAATAGTGGGCACTGAAGTCATCTGTGATGCAGAGTGGAGGTAATGTCATGGCTTGGGCTTGCATGACTGCTTCTTGAACGGGCTCACTAGTCTTTATTGATGATGTAACTCATGATGGGAGCAGCAGAATGAATTCTGAAACCTCCAAAACCATTTTGTCTGGTAATTTACAGAAAAATGCATCCAAACTAATTGGGGGAAGCTTCATCATGCAACAAGACAATGCCCCGAAACACACTGCCAACACAACAAAGGACATCGTCAGTGGGAACAAGGTCTTAGACTGCCGAAGTCAATCACCGGAACTTAACCCAATAGAGAATGCATTTTACCTCCTGAAGAGGAGGCTGAAGGGAGAAATCCCCAGAAACTAACACGTATATATATATATATATATATATATATATATATATATATATATATATATATATATATATATATATATATATATATAAATCAAAACATTGCTAATTTTATGTCTGCCGTTTGATTAGGCCAAATCACCTGGTTTGTGTAAGCTCAGGTTGTGTGCATTTGCGATAATAACTTTGGCAGGTGTGCAGTGTTTAAATTTCTCTTGTTTTATATGAACACAATGCATAGTGAGCGCAAGATCATTTGCCAATGTAGATTGCGTTGTCACAGGACACGGGCCAACATGCTGTTGGCGTGCTGTGTTTCGGGGATGCGGGGAGGGTGAAAATAAATCAGGAAATAATGAGACTCTCTCTTACCTTAAGAAGCACTTCAACACGTCAAACTTTGAAGAGAGAAAGGGGAAAGGGGAGAAAGGGAGAAAATAGCGTTTTAATAGAAATGTCAGATGGCTACAAAAAAAAAAGAAAAAAAAAGATTGGGATTAATTCTAAAAAGCTGGCTGGTAGATTTAATTGGCCTATTGAGCTTTTCCCCATGCATTCACCCACAAACAATGCAACCTCAAGGAATTAATTACTCTAGCATGGTATAGTACATTATTCAAGATACCTCACACAAATAATTTCTTGGAAAAGTAACTAAATGCAAATACAATTTGTTATACACAACACGGTGGCATGTATATGTATATCCAGTACAATTCAATTAATTGTATATAAAACCTAAAATACAAAATGGTATGTATGTCATGAAAAATAAATCTGGGAGCCATTAATTTAGGAAGCGCTACGGAATTACAAAAGTATTGGGATAGCAGGCCGTTACAATTCCGTGAACTTCTCATCTCATAGAGCCATAATCACAGATGTAGATTTTCAATAACAAACTCCTCCATCAATGTCTCTATAGACCTTGCATTGTAAACGTTGCATTTATGCTCCGTGGTTATTGTTTGTAACGTTACAGAGGACTTTTTTACACGCAGAATTCCACAATTGCACAATTGTCTTTGCAGGCTCGTTGCACTTTTTTCTCTTATTTTTTTAATCATCAGAAACCATGAGTGATAACCAGTCTACGGGCTTGTGAGTCTCTCAATGGGGCCAATTTAAAGAATAATAATAATATTATTGGAAGCTAGCATTTAAAAAGTTACATTTGTATAGACAGTGCTAGATCATCGTGTGTAGGGCACAAGGGAGTTCAAGACATCATCCTGCCTCATGTGATCTTACAGTTCTCTAACTAAGAGGGAAACCCCTTGACTGCACCAAAACAACTTGAATGTTTTAACTGGGAATGATGCAGATGCAGACAGAAGTATTACAAAGCTGCACCAATGAAAAGCATTTGATAGGGATGTCATGAAATAACCATAAAAGAGGCTGCTCCGAAAGATGCTGGAGTACATGGGAGAAGTTGCAGAATTTAAACAAATAAACACACACACAAATACTGCAGAAAAACAGCCTTCATTTGCTGAATCCTGGAACCTGTACAATATTTATTCCCCTCAAATCCCAGCAGAGCAAGACAGACTGAAAGTGGGGCGATAGTCCTGCTGCAATGTGCGCTCTTCTTCTTCTTCTTTGTCTTCTTGTGCCAGACATTAAAATAACGATGCACTACAGTGCTGTAATTCTCACTGCAACGCTCACCGAGCTTAAATTGGCCACACCATTAGGTACACGAATGAGAGTGTTTTTGACTGTTGACTGACGAGCGCCTTCATGGACTTTCGCTCCCTCGGAAGCCGGAGATCATGTGAAAAGCATGAAGATGAAGAGGTTGCAAGCTCCTGTGCCGTGATATGTTGATTGTCTTATTTTGCCATGGAGAAGGGCACAAAATCGTGAAAATAGCTTTCAGTATGAGTTCACTGCATAGTACAACCACAGTAATACACATAATGAATACATCTCTGAGAGGATTATTATGTGTATTTACATTTTTTAATTATTATTTTTTTTTTTACAGCTCTTGTATTGAATCTGATTAGATTGTGCAGGCATACCCCAATAAGTGCCCAATGAGGGGAACAAAATGCAAATAGTCCCCTTTAAGGATTAGAAGGATCCATAATTGGCTTCATTGTTGCGCTTAACAAAAATCCCAGACCTTGTGACTGAATGTTTCTCAGCGTTGCCATAAAGGGAAGTACAACAACATGCATGTACAATATGCTAAATAAGGGCACAAAAATTAAACAATAGCGTCTCAATTAAAAAAAAAAAAAAAAAAAGAATTATCCAGTAATTGGGTTCTTCACGAGAATAATACGAGAATTTAATTAAATTGAGTGTGTCTTGCTGCAAATAGAACTAATTTGGAATTAACTGACAAGCAAACAGAATTCCAACATATCAATAAATGCTGGACATGTACAGATATATTAAAACACACACACACGCACACACTTAAGGAGATCAGAGTGTTTCATTGATGAGGTGCAGATTGATAACCCTCCCAAAGGAGACATTGACCAAGGGGCCATTGATCCACTGAGCTAAGCTATTCTGTGTGTGCGTGTGTGTATGTGTGTGTGTGTCTATATAAAGTAAGTACACTACTGATGGAGTCTTTAAGTTGTTAAAGTAAGCACAGTAAATCTAGTCCAGTTGTGTTTAATGGAGAGAGAAAGAAGCAAGCTGTTGGCATATTCATTAGGTCCAATTACTCTGTCCAATCACTAGCAGCCAACCGCAGCCACCGTCGCTGATATTTATGCCCACGATAACTGCCGGCAGATTGACGGCCTTTATGTGATAACTCAAATCAATTCATGAGATTTTACCAAATGACAACTTTGTGCACACGGGGGCATCTTGTATCAATTGATCTCCTGGCAGGAGTAGTGAAGTGCAAATCAATCTGGCCAACACTGCAATCACAGTCTTATTGATGACTCAATAAAGATCGTCGGCTCAGAGGTTGTAATCATCATTTATGCTAATAGTATAACAACGGCACTAATTCCTATGATGAATGCGCTGTAAACAAACAATCAAGCGGCAAGAAAGTGTGTAAAGTGCCGCTATCTTGTGTGCTTACGCCAGTGTTTCCCCATCTCCATGTGGCGGCCTAGTAATTAGCTCTGCAGCTTGTTGTCTTACATTGGATGTGAAGGTAATTGGGGCTCCTGGACACACTCTCTCAATCTCCGTCGGCGCCAGCGTGTGTTGCAAACTGGAGGCCGGCCAAGGATTTACTGTGTGCTCAACCTGCCTGCGCTAAAGCAGCTCGCGATTCAGTAGTGATGAGTGCATTTAGGAGTGAAATGAGAATCTGAGTGGCCCAATGGCTGCGTGCGTCATGATAGTGTCCACTCGTGTAAAGCTACTCTCGTACTTAAACAGTAAGGAATTATTGTTTGTTTTTTTTTTGCTCTAAACATAAATCGACAATCACGTGTTGTTAAACGCTAACACAACTCGGCTGTTCTGCAACATTTTCATTGAACTCTCATTGATCATTTTAGTGTGTTTAAGTTTCTACACAACTCGGAATGGTAACATTGGCTCAGATGCGAACGCTAACACAATTTGAGAGGCGTCCTTGCTGCGTTTCAGTTAGTTGATAAACGGGAAAAGTCTCATCGAGTTGAAGAAATGTCACGATGCACCAAAATTGGCGGTGGCCGTTAAGACAAAAATGATCTAAACTTATATTCATTACCATTTATTTGTTATGATCAGTGTTTCTTACAACTTATTCTTATCTCAATTGGTGTGGAGATATGTCGCAAAAGCCCTGTTTTTTTGTTTTGGTTTGTTTTTAGCATAATTAGAACAGGCATTCACCTCATTTTTGGTCTGGTTCTCAAAGGCGAACCTGTGGTTGTTACTTGGTGTTGATTTTTTCCTGCAAAACGCATCTCACTGGATGAACTCATAGATTTAATAGTATGGGACCGCGCAAATAGCTGATTTGGCGGAGTTCCCGACCGTTTTTTTGCACCACGGACCCGTTTCACAAGAGATATTTTAATGGACTGACGTAGAAACCCATCAAAACAAATGAGTGAACATGCAACTAACCATTACGCTGAATGCAGTTGTTGTAATTAGCGGATTCAAGGACTGAATGAGTTTAATTGTCATACCAACACACATTTACACATGATGTGGCACGAAATTACGATCCCAATTCCAATGAAGTTGGGACATTGTGTTAAGCATAAATAAAAACAGAATGCAATGATTTGCAAATCATGTTCAACCTATATTTAATTGAATAAACTACAAAGACAAGATATTTAATGTTCCAACTGATAAACTTGATTGTTTTTAGCAAAGACACATCCACAAACAAACAAAACACGGCTTTTATGCAGAGCCATCAATTTATTTTCTGTAACTCAGTAAGATGTTTGTTTGCCTCTTCCACGAACATTAAAATTCCATCACTTCAGACTGCGCTCCCAAATGTTGCATGGTAAAAATCACCAGCGTTTACCTGTAGCACAACAGCCTCCTTTAAAGATGGCCGTCTCCACCACTTTAGCACAATCCGTTAGAGCGAACACGCAAATTAGCGCCCGCCGCTTGGGATCAGAGGAAAAGTTTGCACTCTTAGTAGATCGCGCGCAGCACACCCCACCAACAGCACCCACAATTTGTTAAGAGTGAACATGCAATTTACCGACTGCTATTTATTTGTAAGCTAAAAAAAAGTCTAACGTCAGACACAAACATACAGGAGCACAAAGCCACGGCAATCAAAACAATCCTGGGTGGAGCTAATTGTGATATATTGCATTGCTGCTTGAAAGCATTTTGGTTACCATGTTGTGAAAGTTTCAAAACACGTCTGCTTGTGTCAGTTCGCGCGTGTGAGTGGATGTGTATTTTCAGACGCATCATGAAGAGACATAATGAAGTCCGTCGCTTGTGTCATCAATTACTGTTTTACACCTGCTTGTCTCAGCTACTCACACAAAAACAAGTTGTCATTTTCAGTGTGAAGGTGATTGCACTTGTAAACTCAGCCTTCTTTTCCTGTCACGGGTTCGCACGTTCCCTGCACCTCCTTCCTCACGGACACCTTGCTTCACCTCGCTTCATACGCTTTACTGTCTATTCTCCGCCACACTCACGATACGCACGCACGGTGTGTGCATGCGTGCGTTCTCCCAGCCCGTTTCCTCAACAAAGGCCACAGCTGCTGCTGGGTTTGCTGAATAAAAAAGATGACAAGAGTCGCAATATCAGGAGATTAGCGGCTCACGAAACAGTCATTTTGTCCAACTGAAGGAGCGACACCAAAGAGATCACAAGCACTTCAGAGCCTCAATTGTCAACTGAGGACGCAAAGCAGCATTGCGCTACACTTAAGAAATAAAATACAGTCGTCCCTCGCTTTATCGCCGTTCACTTTTTGCGGTTCCGCTGTACGGAAGCGTATTGCATTCACTTGGATGAAAAAAACTTCCTGTTTTTCTGAGTAATTTTTTTGAGGGCTTTGTTTTTTTAAATATTTTTTGTCTGTTTTTCTGAGTATTTTTTCTGGGTTTTTTTCTAATTTTTTTCCGAGTTATCAGGACACATCGAACTCACGCGAGAACCTGCGAACTTCAAGTGACTCTTCGCGGACTCCGTAGTAAGCAACATGACTGGCTTATTTAGTTTGATCAAGTTTTATTTTGATATGGGTTTAAGACACTGGGAGATACTCCTGTCTGAGTCACATAGATGACATTGTTATTAGTTTGCCGACATTGCCGCACCTGCGGACTTTGCGTTTGTTCAGGAGGAAAGCCCATTCAGATCTGCTAGATACAGCAATGTTTGTCCAGAATGAGTTGGACAGATATGGTATGCTCCATGGATACAAGATGATGCATTTAAAATGCATTCAGGCTGGCTACGTGGAGACTCAAGAATGATCAGGAAACTGATGAAAATACTGGACCCGCATGGTGCGCGACTGAGGCGCCGGAATCGGCTTCGCCGGCGTATGCACCACAATCCCGGCCCAGCAGTAATCCGCCATTAGTGAGTCCGCAAAGAGTCACTTGCAGTTCGCAGGTTCTCGCGTGAGTTCGATGTGTCCCGATAACTCAGAAAAAATTAGTCCGAAAAACAGATGGAAAAACAATTTGTCAGAAAAACAATTTTTTTTTTTTTTTTTTATCCAAGTGAATCCAATACGCTTCCGTAGACGCACGTAGCAATAAGAGTGTGTATAAGAGATTCATTCATTCACACTCAACACTTGTATCTCAAATCATCTTTGTCCACTGAAATGAACGGAAATGACATTAATCCGTTCCAGCCTTTACCTCCAAAAAACAAGTTATGTATTTGTCTTTTTAATAAGGAAAAATAGCACTCTATAATATTGTACTTTGTAAAATCAGAGACGAATAACAATTCAATAGAATGTAAAGAATTAAACAGTTTGCGCATCATAATTTAATGCTGCGATCCAATTTAATGTGCTGTTTCTGCATTGGCCACCGGGAAGCATTACAGTACAATACAGTCTAGCAGACACAAACGGAGAAGAATCTTCTTCTACTGCTGCTGAGAGTGACTCGGTAAAATGCTGTAATATTTGTCATTTTTCATAGAGGACAAAGAACCGTGAACGTGACATTCAATTTCACCTAATTGCTCAGAAAATTCATCTAGCTATGCCAGTGACATATAATTAAATGTTCTTCCACTAAGTGACAGAAGGGAAAAATAACCTCGGTATTAACCTGTTGCCATTTAGACAAAGAAAAACTTACAGCTGTCTGTAAGTGTATCAGCTTTATGTTGAAATGAACGCGCAGATTTCACAGTGAGTACGCAAATTTGAGAGTTAATTGAAATTACTTTCAGGTGCATTTTTGATTGTTGGTGTGCCATGAGAATGTTTTGAAATGTAAAATATGTGCCTGGGCTCGGTAAAAGTTGGGAAACACTGTTTCCGTGTGATCGTAAATGATGATGCTCCCCACCAAATGAAAATTGCTTCCCTCCCTCTTTCAATCTCGCCCACTTTTGCTATCGCGATCTCGATATCAGTCTCTCGCCACACGTTTGCTCGCACACCCCCTCCCCACCTTCCGTCTCTCACACACTCTCATACAATTCCACGCTCGGAAAGCACGTCGAGCATATGACTATTCCTCTCCTCTTTGAAGACTCGCTTTGAAGCTATGGCGCTCGTATCGATCGGCGCTCAGATGAGCTCGCTTCAGCAGAGCCCTGCGATTATCTGTCGCTTTATTTCAAACAGCGCGCTGGAGACTTGAGGTGGGGAGTGGGTGTGGGGTTAGCGGGGGGGGGGCTTACACACTCCACACATCATTCACTCACACAATCGTACAAACACCCAAACGGGGGAGATAATGAGATGAGCTTACGTGCCCGATCCCGATACTTAAGTCAAGCCGCATGTCAAAACTGACAAGTGGGAGCGCAGGGTTTTGAATGAGCGAGGACACAGTGATAGAAAAAAAAAAAAAAAAGTCTGGGAAAAGTGATGAAACTTAAAAATGTCCCCCCCCCCCGGCACTGCTCTGATTAAAAACAAAACCTGCTCCCCAAGAGGAGACTTAAGGCATTACTGGTCAAAATGAACAAGAAATGTTAGAATCCTTGCAGGTTCAAGGTCGCCAGCCTCTCGCTCTTCAAGGTGTTTCTCACATAAAAATAATATTGGCTCTCATCAAAATATATCAAATATGGTGGACTTTTGCAGAGTATATTATTGAAAGAGGTGCTTTCTGCATGGCGCCCATGGGAGTACGTCAGAGAGGGATTCAGGGTGACATGAAATGTTAATGGTGTGCCCAGAGCAGCAGAACTTCATAAAAGACTTGATTTAGAAACTTCACTCGCTTTCAGGGACATTGAACATTGTAGAAGCACAGACACACAAGAGACACGGCACACACTCACTCACGACGTGAACTCTCCAGCTTTCCACCCCGTGGAGTTGTTATTGAGAAGAAACAGTTTTAGTCTGTAATTTATGTGAAGTGAAAGCCGCTTTGTAAACATACGAGCAATCTTCGTGTTTTTGTGTCAGGCTGACCAATACTGGATTTGCTCACGTCCTGGCAAATTAAAGAACAACAACCATAGATTGCAAATAACATCTCTAAAATGTTGGTGGTGGTAGTGGTTGGGAAAATGAGAATCTCTGGCATTGCCGTGAGAATCCTCGATAACCTTCGTGATATGAATAATGGTAGACCAGCCAGGACATGTCTCCTATCGCAATAGTGTAAATTCAGGTTGTTTTTTTTTGTTTTGTTTTTTGTTTTTTGTTTTTTTTGCGGGGGGTGCCGAATGATGATACACAGTATCAGTATAGTTTTATATATAGTAGTGTTAAAATAGAAGTGAAAGTCAAACTTTTTTTTATTGACTCGGTGTTTTCATGTTGCTACACTGAGTCATGTGAATGGCCACACGCATGTTAGCATATTAAGCACATTTTACTTCCGAACAGTATTTCTTTCAATTGTATCTTTTTACTTTTTACTCATTACATACATCATACTAATGGATACAATTAGCCTTTTACAAACAACATTTAAAAATGCATCAATGTATCAATGCAAATACAAATAAAATATGGAGTTAATGCGACCATCAGCAACCTGGAGGACTGTGAACCAGGGAGAATTGACGGCGACGGCAACAGATCTGGAGAAGCAAGCTCCTCCCCATCGATGGCGTTATTTCGTTAAAAGACTTGATTGATGTTGTCGGCTCCAAGAATAATTGGTGGCGAATGCTTTGTGCTTTGTGCCAGCCTAAAACCACCAGCCTTTGGCGTTCAAAAATTCTCTGTCTCATCAGAAAAAACAGATACATGTAAGTTGTATTTTGTTGTTGTTGTCCTTATTTGCTAATTTCTCTATTTTTGTTATATTGTTTTGCTCATGCAGGACTTCTACTCTTACCAGAGAATATTTTTTACACAAGTATCTGTGCTTCTACCTAAGGACAGGTATGAGTTCTTTTCTCACCTCTACATGCGTGTGTGTAAGTGGAAGCACACAATATTAACCAGTACATCATGTGTCAGGCTTTCCTCCGGTTCTGATAAAATACTGTAACGATGAAACCTCTCGTAGGACTCCCCATAATTCCCGTTTAAAATATGTTTCTAAAGTCACATACAAATTGAGAGATAACACCGGCGGCATACGCGACGTCCCCAAGATGTCAACGTATCTCAAGAGACTCACTGGACGTCAGACAATTAACAGCGCACTTCTGCCACCTTGGCTGACGCTTATTCCAAAACAATTGCTGTTAAGAGAAGACGAAGGATAAGAAGAAGGAGAAAAAGAGGTGTCAAAATTTGTCATGAATCTAAACACTGTTTTATTGTCAACCTTATAATGCAGTATTAACAGTGGTTACTTGAATGAGCGTCAAGAATGTAAACATATTGCTTAAAATTTTGCCTCTGACGGTTTAATGACTGTGACAGTTTCATCCTGGAAATATTTTTGAGATCTGAACGAAATGAAGGTTTAGCGTCGTCTCAGAATGGATTGTGTTCAACCTTGGAGGTTCCACTAAAATGTTTACAGTCGCAAAGAATGGATTTCATATGTAACGGAGGTGAAGAGAAGGATGTCTGGGCGAGTGACTGTATTAATGAAAGGGGGTTTATGTGCATAGCTACGAAAGTGAGAGTCTAAGCGGAAGGAAAGGTGCACGTGTGCGTTTGTGTGCGCGCCGCTGCCCTCATTAGGTCGGCATCCAACCATAGCAATCAGCAGTGATCCCGACTCAGCATCAATTATGGCTCCATTAGCCTCAGCCCCTGACTGGTGTACGCACACTTTTACACACACGGACACCTGCGCTCATTAATGTGCGCGTGAACACGCACGCAAGCACATAAATGTACACATATTTCCCCCAGTGTAATTACCAAACGCTGCGTGGACAAAGCGGCACTAATGACGGTGTTAAGCTGTATTGATTAGAATGTAAAAAATTACTCATGGCAGCAAAGTGAACATTTACTGTATGCTGATGACAAAAAAAATCTATTTTACTGTGGAATTACTGTACAGGATCGACCTGTCCTTTTAGCATTTTTAACATTTGATTTCATAAAACAAGGTAACAATGGTTGGCTCTTGTCTTCTTGCATCTGTTGTCAAAACCCCAAATGAACAGAGCGGCAAGTAGCAAAGTAGCCAGTTCAAGTCGTCGTAAAATCCATCCATCCATCCATCCATTTTCTGAGCCGCTTCTCCTCACTAGGGTCGCGGGCGTGCTGGAGCCTATCCCAGCTGTCATCGGGCAGGAGGCGGGGTACACCCTGAACTGGTTGCCAGCCAATCGCAGGGCACATAGAAACTAACAACCATTCGCACTCACAGTCATGCCTACGGGCAATTTAGAGTCTCCAATTAATGCATGTTTTTGGGATGTGGGAGGAAACCGGAGTGCCCGGAGAAAACCCACGCAGGCACGGGGAGAACATGCAAACTCCACACAGGCGGGGACGGGGATTGAACCCCGCACCTCAGAACTGTGAGGCTAACGCTCTAACCAGTCGGCCACCGTGCCGCCTTCGTAAAATCCAGTGAGATCTATATCACATCTGTGACCCATCCATCCATTTTCTGTGGCGCTTGTCCTCATAAGGGTAATGGATGAGAGGAAGGGAATAACCTTGACCAGACGCGGGACACACACAGACAAAGAAATACGAACATTCACACCTGTGGACAATTTAGATCTTCGATCAAGTTAGACTGTGTGTTCAATCTTTTCATGAAAGCGGTAAAAATCGAGGGGAGAACATGCAAAGTCCACACAGACGTAAAGCTACAATTTTCATCAAAAAGTACATATTTCCACTTCATTGATTTTCAGTGGACAGCAACAATGCTTTTCCTGCAGTTGATACTGTACTGCAAGCGATAACAATATAAGACAAAGCAATATTGATATTTTGTCCCGCGGCTGGTGTAGGTAGAGAAAGGAAACAACGATAATCATTGACTTGAATTTTGCTGGCTTTGTCCTTTGTTTCCTCGCTCCAGCATTTTTTTCTCAACTTTATTTAATATATGATTTAACAAATGCTACATGCATTCTCTCAGAAGGAAGTATTCAAAGGCTCTTTAGTAGTTGAGTTGAAACAAAAAGTGATGTTTGTCTCTTGGACACGACACAATATTTGAGCCAGAGTGGTCAGAGTCTTCCGGAAATATTTTGCATCGTCTGTCCAACAAAGGACTTTCAGCTTTGAGGCATCTTGCTTCATGGAAAATTTGATCTGTGGCTATGTGTGTGACAGAGAAAGAGAAAGAGAGCGTGTGAGAGAGAGAGAGAGAGAGAGAGAGAGAGAGAGAGAGAGAGAGAGAGAGAGAGAGAGAGAGAGAGAGAAAGAGAGACTAGGTGATTAGTTGGCCATCGCTTTATCAACAATATAAAACTATAAAGATGACAATGCCATAAATATATCAGAAAGTGTACACACAAACACAGAGCAGTGTGCAGGACCGGGTCAGAGGAAATCCATATTGCTGAGAGCGTGAAATGCCATAGGTCAGATGTCAAAGGTTAAAGTCCAGTCAGCAAGAGTGCCCCTCACAAGAGACCTCACCTCGGCTCAGTGTCGTTGCCGTGCCTGTAGAATGCGAATGTGAGTGTGCGCGCATGTGCGCGTGTGTTTCTTCTCTTTTCGACTCGGCACACACATTCGTCCAACTTTGCACACATAATGATGTAAAAACGGTGGCCTCAGTAAGCAAGTAGATGAAGTGTGTTTTTTTTTTTTAATTTTTTTTTTTTAGAATAAATACTTTGTAGATTTAAGTAAACAGCTTGACATTTAGTGTTTAGTTCCCCTTTAACAATCACGGCATGTTTTGGTGGTTAAAAAAAAAAAAAAATAGAGCAGAATACTGTATGTGGACCTCAAAAACCAACACAGCGTCACAGTCTTTCCATTGCTGAGCGTCGGTGGACGTGCGGTGCTAAAAACTGATAAGTCGCCAACTGTAATTTTGTTGCCGATGTTCCACTTCATTTGCGTTCGGCTGTGTGTGTGTGTGCGTCGTCGTGTGCGGGCTTGGCCTTCTTGGTGTGCTACAACTCTTGACATTCCACCTCAACAGAGCGGACATTTCCGGTCCACACGAGAAAACTGCTCTGGTGAGTTCCTGTTGGACTGTGTGTGCGTGCGTGTGCGTGTGTGACCCTGTGCCCTAAATTCTGACAGCAGGAGCCAGCGGGCCAAGTGAGGGCCAGCGGACCCCAAGGTGCCAATCACAGATTGAGACTGATAGACAAGTTAGCCAACATTGCGCTCACATTCCCCCACAAACACACACACACCGTCCCTCTCAGGAGCACTCTGTCACGCTCTCGTCCTTTGTCCGTCTTTCACTGCCTCCCTGCTGTCTCGTGTCGTGTCTCGTGTTCTGTCGCGACCCGTTCTGGAGCGTCTCCGTCTCGCAGACAGTCCTGGGGCGTCCGCAGTGTCTGCACAAGTGTTCTCTCAGGTCAGGTTGACGATGCGCGTGTGCTGCTAGGTGCCGAGAGTCATTCGTTAACCCTTTACAGCAGCCTCCCCCAAATGTACTGTCGGGTTACAAATTTGGTCTTATTGGGTTCACTCAATGTCAGAGTCAAATGCTGTAAGCTGCTTTAAAGATTAATAACAGGTACAACGCCAAAAGGCCGTCTTTATTGTGAAAGTTTGTTGTAATACATTCCTGTCGAGTTATTTATTCTTAAAGGTCTTCTTCCATTAGAAAACTTTTTTTTTGCGATTGTCTTATGCATAACATGGTAAGAGATCAAAGGACGTGACGTCACTATTAATGCTTGGTTGCCCCAAACTGCCTTCTAGATGTGAGCAGATGTAATGATAAACACTCATCTTCCCTATTTAAATTGGGGAAGATGAGCGATCCAATCATCCATCCGTCTATTTTCCGTACTGCTTTATCCTCACGAGGGTGCTGGAGCCAAACCCAGCTATCT
The DNA here is from genome assembly GCF_024500385.1 of Phyllopteryx taeniolatus. NCBI lineage: Eukaryota > Metazoa > Chordata > Actinopteri > Syngnathiformes > Syngnathidae > Phyllopteryx > Phyllopteryx taeniolatus. Next base: position 29,054,134 of record NC_084505.1, on the reverse strand, counting down.
TCGGGGGTGAGAACCAGGGTACACCCCGAACTGGTCGCCAGCCAATCGCAGGGCACATAGAAACAAACAAACATTCACGCACACTTTCACACCTCAGGGCAATTTCGAGTCTTCAATTAACCTAGCATGCATGTTTTTGGGATGTGAGAGGAAACCGGAGTGCCCGGAGAAAACCCACGCAGGCACGGGGAGAACATGCAAACTCCACACAGGCGGGGCAAGGGATTTGAACCCCTAAGAAATGTGAGGCAGATGTGCTAACCAGTCGCCCACCGTGCCGCGATCCAATCAGAGTTAAGCTTTTTTACATCTCACATATTAATGAGAAATTCGGCCGACTCAAACGCCAGGCGAAAAATACCAACAAGATAGAATAGCTTGAAAAAGGACATTTTGGCCATTTCCAAGCCAAATTATTTTGCAAGCCCAATAAATGAACATCAAAGATTATAAAAACACAATTTTAAACTTGATGGAAGGGAACCTTTAATGTATATATGCATATGTTGATGTTATGCTAATACTGTAGATAATGTATTTTTGAAAGTTTCAAATTTGGTCAGTTGGGAAGCTGTGCTTCATGGGCCACTCACTGAAATATTTAGGAAGTCCAAATGTCAAACCTCAACAAGATTTAATACATATTTTATTGTAACCATTAAAATAAAATTCTCTCTCTATATTTATTTTTTATATCTACCTCTACCAAGTGTAAGGCAGGGACACTTACTGGCATGTTACCTTCATAATTCAAAAACTACTTCTACCAAACTGTGGATGCCAAGGTAAAAAACATTACATTTTGGAGGAGATCCACTTTTTTTTTTTAAACTTATTTATCATTTTGAAAACTGATCCATGGACAACCATTGCCACCCACAGCACTCAAGTATTCAGCATTGGCACTCAACTGAAGGCCATCTTAGATTTAAGATTTACACTAGTCCCATGACATTTATTCTCATAAGCATCTCACTGAGGCTTTTGAGGTCCGGTTAGCCAATAAAAGGCTACCTTAAATAATGATTACTGCATCATCGGTACAAGCCTGCTAGCCTGTACAATGTAAAACCAAATAGTTAACCTTACCACGAAAAAACGTTGACTAGATTTGAGTTAAAATGTTGAGTGTACTATCAGTGGTTAAGTGTTGTGAACATAAAAGTGGCACTAGCTCACCTTTTGTCCATTAGGATAATGAACCGCGGGTGAGAACAATATTCGTCATGGAGCTAAATTACAGCCTTGTCTTCACGTTTGTACTGCGAGATTTTCCACTCACTTGGGCAGCCCATGTGCAGCCTTCGATTTCCAAATGAATAATATATTTACTTTTCCAAGTAAAACCATACTGCAAAAATAATATCATATTATTCACGAAATAGGATGACGGCTGACAGTATTTTAGCCATGTCTCTGCTTCATTTGCTTGACAGATGGGAGAATAAAGTCCTTGTTTACTGCTGCCAAGCGGTAACATCACCATTCTTTTGTGTTCTCCTCAGTAGAAATGTCATGTTTTGTATCCATGCACGTTTACCCTATCTACAGTATAACTGAAATTGTCACTGTTTATTATACTGCCAAAATTTTGATTATATAGTTTGCTGCAAAAGACAAAATAAAACTATTATGAAACATAACATGGAAGACGAAATTAGGCTGTTTGGTAGTCTGAAATGTCACAGTAAATGTGAAATTCAACCACCAAAGATGGATGATCAGAAGCTTAATAAGCCAAGGCGCCGCAGAAGGCTGCTGGCAGAATGCGGGCGAAGATTACCACCAATATCAATTATGGCGACACTTGATGACCTTTCACAAGACAACAAGGCCAAAACGACATATTACTTACTATTGATAATGATCCTCTGAGGTTTATTTTCCATTGAACCCAAAATAAAATGAAAAAGTCAATTGCTGAAAAGGAAAAACAGATTTCACTTTGAGTCTTTTTGGTGACTGAAAACGTGGCCGACGACTGCAGATACTCATTCAGATACGGTGTAGGAAGCTTGGCCCTAAAGAGAAACACAAACCACAGCGCAGTGGAATAATATAATGTATGTGGGATGAAGTAATGAAAAAAGAGGGGAAAAAATTAATCTTGGCCAGACAGTATATGTCTGGTCATTCTCGTTAAGGTCGCTGTGAGGATTGGTCTTCTCTCAGGCTAACATGCCTCATGAAAAAAAGGCCTCGCATTATAATTATTAATTATCCTTGTAGTATTGCACTTCCACACAAGGAAAAGGGACTAGAAAATGGTCAAGGGCGATCTAGAGCAGGAGCATTGGTTGCGTTAGCTCGTTTTACTGTTTCACTGTTGACCTTATTAGTGTTTGGCCTCATTTTTGCTGACAAAGTACCTGTCCGGAGTTGTAAAATCCTGCCTCAAAGGAGTACTAACTACTGGCCAATGCTTTGCTTATGATATGTCTTCAAATTCTGAGCTTGGACATTTGTTATTCAATCAGTGGCACACACCCACACATGTGCAAGACCTTGTGTCCTTCTGATGTATTCTCAGGTTATTTTTTCGAGAGGCACGATGCATCGCAATTAATGAGCAGGTAACACAGCTATCATACATTTGTATATGTTAATCATTACATAACTGGAGGCACAAAGTCTTGTTTTACAGTGCACATTTTTCCCCTATAATATTATTTAATATGCGGATAAATGTCCTCAAGTGTTGGGCGAGTACAGTTTTAGAAGTGTTCAAGAGGGGTCTTCCTGCTCCGCTCTGCTAAAAATAAACACCCAATTCTAATTTTGAATACAAGCTGAATCAATTTGGAAGGAGTTCTTTTAGTATGGCAGGAAGTGAGACGTGCAACCCGATGAATCGCTTCCATGGAAACCAACCAATTCATTGTATATTACGCCCACTGAAATTTGTCTTATAACATTAGAAAGACACCAATTGAGGATTATAAACGTGATGTTTAAATGATACTTCAAACATTGTAATAATGATTAATAATGGTAACAATCTGACCCCAGGAGAGGTTTTACACTATTTTCTCAGAATTGTTCGTTTGACCATGGAGGTTCCACTGCATCTATAATTGCAAATTTGTTTTCTATTGGTATTTGTTTTTGTAAGAAAAAACCCAAAAGTATGACAGCCTTTTACAGTATTGGCAGAGTATTTTATTCTATTACCTTTTGCATAAAATCATGACTAAATAATTTTAAGAACTGTCTCCAAACTGCTCACGCATCATTGATTGCCACCAATTTAAAATGTTGTGACATTCTGGGCATGCATTTGCAGTAATATCCTGTTGAAGCAAAGTGCTTATTTATAGACCGAAGTGAGACCGCTGCAAAGTAGAAGAAGAATGATGTGTGCAGACTGTACTTAAGGCAGTCGCTCTTTAAAGATGGATGTTTCCTCTTGGGGCCATAAAACTGTGTCAATAATCTATTAGCGGGTTAAACATATTCAATTCGACTTGGCTGCAAGTTGAAGTCATAAAAAATGTCCAGCGCTTTATGGTTGAGAGCTTTACACAAGAATGTGAGATGGCTCCATTTGCTACAGAATCACAAATTGCTTTGCGGTTGTCACGGGCCGAGCTTTTACCTGAGTTGACATGTTAGTAATGTGTTAGCTCCCACTCAGAAGTTAGGAATAAGTGTTTACTTTTTTTTTTTTACTTTTTGTCCTAAGCTCCTGATATAGTAGTTAAATTCTACTGTGAAACTCCAGTGATAATTTGACCGTACTGAACATGCGTTTGATCAAAAAGTAAATCCCTTATTGTGAAAGGTTCCCTTCCATCAATGTTTTTATTTTATTCTATCATCTTTGATGTCCTTTTACCAGGTTTACAAGATAATTTGGGTTGGAAATGTATAAATGTCTTTTGTCAAGCTATTCCACTTTTGAGACAGCCGGATTTCTCAGTAATATGTACCGTAATTTCTCGTGTATAATGCACATTTCCTCCAAAAATTGAAAAAACTTTCACATTTTATAAATGTATGCCACCACCTAGAGGTTATGAAAAAGCTGTACACTTTGATTCCAATATGCCACCACCACCTAGAGGTTATGAAAAAGGTGTAGCTAACACTTTCATTCCAATATGACAGGTGTATGTATGACTGCATATATCTACAGTTGTGCTCATAAGTTTACATACCCTGGCAGAATTTGTGAAATAGAATTCACCGAGCGTTGGATTGTTCACCCACTAATAGGGATCTGAAAGGGGATGTGGGTGATTAAAGTAAATTAAAGAGGGACTATTATTTATATTTATAAATATTATAAATATTTTGACTTTATGCACGTCATCCACTCCCATTCATTTTTAGTGAACCTGCCGCGATGATCATCGCTGGCGAAAATGAATGCAAGTGTCGCTATTTCATCCTCTGTTACGTCGTAAATTAGGAATAAAGTATTGTTGTAAAATACAACAGCTGTATACCGACAGACTGTATTTGTATGGCTGAGACTCGCTCTCTTAAAACCTAGAAACGCCGTTAAGCTGATTTGAGTGGGTGGGTACCGACCACCAAGTGGGCGGGTACTTGAATATGAATTGACAAAACTACATCACACTTCTGTCAATTTCAAATCCATCCGTTTTGCAAGTCATGCCATTTATTGCCTTTTGCATTTAATCGACAAACTGCAAAGATGTCAAACTGAAACCATGTCACAGAGTCATTTTGAGCTAGGTTATGCACAAAACAGTAGAAAAAGTTGGATTCTGATGGAAGGGGACCTTTTAGGAAATAAATGGAAGCACCATGATCAGAAGCTAAAGAAGGCCAATTAACAAATGCACTTGTTAAAAACAGAACTTGTCAGTGTCATAAGATATAATTCCACGGTTTGTTTTTTGTTTTTTCCCAAACACTGCACAACTCTGAACAACAACATTGGTGTCAAAACTAATGCTAAATTTACATGGGTGATGTCCTGGTTGGTCAACGTGTAGTAAATACCTCTAAAGCAGGTGACGTTTGCCATGGGAATGAGATGATGATGATGATGATGATATTCAATTCATGCCAGTGTACCATTAACACGTTTCGAAGTTGTTTAATTTTGAAGGTAAAATTTGTATATATTGTTACTTTATGTTCATGGCGGTGATTAATTTTAATTAAAAGCTTGTATGGGCCACTGACAAATACCGAGTCCGTTTGCATTCTTGCCACTCTCCTTGTTCTCTTTCCTGAATGTCCAAATTATCCCTTTCCCTTTCTTCTAGCACATTCTCTGATTCTGTCCCCCTCCCGTTCTTCTTCATCTCTCTGTGCCCCGCTTCATCTTCCATCTGTTTCCCCCTCTCATGGCTTTCCTGTCGTCTCTACACCTGACAGAGACGGGATCCAGCCGTAAATCTCCGCGAGCACACCCGCCATCGTTCTCACCGCAAAGTGTGAGAGAGAAAGACAGAGAGAGAGAGAGAGAGAGAGGAAAGAAAGGAGAGAAGCAGAGAGCGGGAGAGTGAAGTAAGACAAGAGGGCGGGGGTGGCGGGAAAAGGAGAGGTGCATGTTTGCTGAGAAAAAGAATGAAAAGATAGGGAGACGAGAAAAAGACAAACAGACATAATAAGGCCTGAGACGCGGGGATGAGCGGGGGAACAGACAGACGGTGATGGAGGTACTGAAAGAGCGATGGAGGCAAAGAGACAGAAGGGGAAGGGAGATAAAGACACAAGCTTCCACATAACTCAGGCGCACGCTCTGTCAAAGCACACGCACGGAACGACGGCGAGATGAGCAACGTGATTAAGAGTTCCCCGGAGGCCCCGACGCATCCTTCTCGGCCCGCTACGGAGGGACAAGTTAGTGGATCGCCACTCAGCGCTCAGGGATAGAGCTGCGTGCCGCTGTGTGCGTGGACACTATGCGAATGGGTGTGCGTGTATCAACGTTCTGTCCTTTAAAGATGCAATTACACTTCCCACTGGTGCCCAATTCTCACTTTGCACCTACTTTCAAGTGACACATATCCAATTTAATCGTATGTAAGTACAGAAAGGAAAGCGACAAAATCGAGCAGACAAAAATTACAAATGGACGCAGGCGACAGCCATCTTTGCTGCAACGGTGACTTCAATTTGGCCGACTTTCAAACGACACTGTCTCTTTGAGATCAATTGTATTCTGAATGCAATGTTCCCCGTCTATTTGCGGTTCACCGCTCACAAATTCCCCTATTTGTGTGCTTTTTTCTCTAAAATACCAAAGCGCCGTCTAATAGAAAAGTAGTTCTCCTTTTCTAGTGGACAGAGCTTTCATGCCATCTTGTGCCATCAGGGTGCCATGGAACTATGTTGATGTGACACATCTGGACTAAAAGACAAGCTTTGCATGTTGGGGCGGAGCTAAGGTTTCCCTCGTAGGCAGACGACGTTACAAAAGAATCATCGCCCCACGTACAAGCGCACTTTGCGTGCATTTTTTCAAAATCAAGTCATCCGTAAGCCATATATTTACGAGCGTAATGCTGTAATATGCGTTTGGAATGATGTCAAACTGTTGGAATCATGGTTTGTAATATATATGCGGTTAAAAATCATGAATTTATATCATAACTACAGTATATTATATTATTTTTGGGGGCCCGTCATTTACTTTACAGCAGGGCTCGGTCCCATATTACTGTCATTTTTTCTAGATTCCAAACGGTCAAGGTCATAAAGGTCTTTATTAACTTTATAGGCAATATATGAAGTAAAGTTTTGACATTATTCATTGCCATAGCATAAGGATGAGGGCAAAGTATGAGTAACGAATATAAAATCAAATATGCATTTATTGATGATGCGCCTCAAACATGTCATTCTTTAACATTAACTGTCACAGGTATAAAATGAGTTCAACCACTAACGTAAAGGGAACTGTTAAAAAATAAGACACATGCCAGCTAGCTGCCACGACTGTAGCAGTCTACATCTTCACTCACTGCTGCTTGTCAAACAACACAAACAAATGCAGGACAACAGTCAGAGGATTCCGATCAAAGTCGACTGCTCACAAAAAGCGGCCACGTACTGCTGGTCGTATTAGGCCAATGGTAAAAGAGCAAACAAACAAAACAAAACAAAAACAGGAAACAAGCAAGCAAGCCACCAAAATAATACTAGTTACAGTGGTAAAAAATTACCAAAAGCAGGAGGAAAAAAAGCAAAAAACTTCTGCTCAGTCATCCAGGTCATCATGTGCGCAGAATGTAGACCGCGCTGTGGATCATTTGGTACCGAGCCGCAGAGAAAGGGGCGAAATAAAAATCATTAACATGTAACACGTCCATCGACAGATTAATTTTGAGAAATGGACTTTTCTCAGTTTCTTTCATGCCCCAGTAAGCATACAAAATAAATACAAACAATCACCCCTAAAACACTGCTAAAATCACCCAAAACAAATATCGCTGGAGAGCTTCTTTGAAAAGAGGAAAAGTACATCGTGTTTACATTCCTGACACGAAAGACTCTCACTGATTCTGCATCATGGTGACTTGTATGATATTAAACACATCCTGGTTGCTTTTCCATCCATCCATCCATTTTCTGAGCCGCTTCTCCTCACAAGGGTCGCGGGCGCGCTGGAGCCTATCCCAGCTATCATCGGGCAGGAGGCGGGGCACACCCTGAAATGGTTGCCAGCCAATCGCAGGGCACATACAAACAAACAACCATTCGCACTCACATTCACACCTACGGGCAATTTAGAGTTGTCAATGAACCTACCAAGCATGTTTTGGGGATGTGGGAGGAAACCGGAGTACCCGGACAAAACACACGCAGGCACGGGGAGAACATGCAAACTCCACACAGGCGGGGCCGGGGATTCAACCCCGGTCCTCAGCACTGTGAGGCAGATGTGCTAACCAGTCGTTCAACGTGCCGCCGGCTGCTTTTCCAATGAAAGAAAAAAAACATTTGCAACAGTGTATTTCATGAAAACACACCATCATTGACTTATTACTCGATATGGCAACGGAAATAACAACAACAGAAACACACACACACAGTTATAATACTGCTCATTGTCTATTTAACTGAGTACCAATTCACCAAGCAGCAATGATTAATTGTACTGTTCGATACCTTCTATGGATTATACTTTGATGCACTCATGAATTGAATTCATGAACTCAGGACCTGGAACCAAAATGTAAAATTGTGTTACTTGCGAGTCACTGATGGTGTAGTGGTACACTCGCCTGACTTTGGTGCAGGCAGCGTGGGTTCAGTTCCCACTCAGTGACGGTGTGAATGTGAGTGTGAATGGTTGTCCGTGTCTATATGTGCCCTGCGACTGACTGGCGACCAGTTCAGGGTGTAGTCCGCCTTTCGCCTGAAGTCAGCTGGGATAGGCTCCAGCGACCCTAACAAGGATAAGTGGTGTTGAAAATGGATGGATGGATGGATGTGTTACTTGCCCCATGTCACACTTTTTTTTCAAATAGTTTTTGAGTTACCCTGTGATATAAATACAAACATCCAGGGAAACACATTAGTGCCTCAACTCATAGAGGTCATAAGCACAAATAGTATAGGTACAGTATTTGTTTCAAATTGTTGTCCAGTACGAATGCATTGCACATTTTGGTTATCAGCTAAATTTGCATATGAAACAAGTTCCTCTGCATATTTTTTTGTCACTTCTCATTTGACCAGGTTGACAATGAAATAAACCATCTCAACAATGGCCACACACTCACAAATGTATTTCAGTAGAATAGTATTTGCTCCTTCTATGGTTATCTCTTCATCTTAGTGCACCTTTGAAGGCTTGGCAGCAATGTCAGAATCTGATAAACCCTGATTTAGGCTGCTGATCCCAAAGAACATGACCTGAATGTTTGTTTGAGCTCTAACTTCAGTTGTTTGTGCACGCGATACCGCAAGGATATTACTACCTACTGAACCCTCAGTGAATCTTTTTTTCTGTCCTACTCTTTTCTGGTCTATCGCTGGTCAAGACTGTGGCGGTGTTACCCCCGTTTGCAGGAAACGTTGTC